>NW_027494747.1:0-183489 GCF_021521415.1 Bidens hawaiensis
ATGTTGCCTGGGGCCGGGCAAACGGCGGCAGACCCGCCTGCCGGCTATATTTCATTGTACAACCCATTTTTTCACCCACTGCAACCTTCGTCTTCCGATGACAAGGTTTGTAGGCGCGGTGTTACGTTTTTTCGGGATTCATATATCCCAAGTCCATCCGTTTGGACTTGTGCGCATGACTCATTTCGAGTTCATGTGCAAATCACAGCGCGAGAGCCCACCCCTCGGCGCTTTCAATTTTTTTACAAGCCCAAGATCCAAGATTCTTGGATCTCCTTTATTCCTCGCAGTCAGAAGGTGAAGTGCTCCACTGTTTCATTCAAGAGCCTTCATGACTGGTCTGAGAGGTTTTTTTACATAAGGGCTGGTGTAATCCCCATCCGCATGACGATGAGCGCGATCGATTCTGCGCCCGCGGATGCGGATGTTATTAAAAACCCAACCGGCGCCTGGGTTAAGAAACTGACCGCCGAACCATCCCCCGCGAAGAAAATTTGCGAGGAGGCGCTGGTGGGGGTCGGCATGAGTAAGCTATGGGCCGACAGCGCGCTTGAGCCCGTTATCCAAGTCGACGGGTTGTGTAAGTTTATTTCATTGCTTTATTTATTTTTTTGCGCGAACATAATTCTTTTGCTGATATCACTTGACTTGTTTTTGCGCAGTCACCAAGGATTATATCCTTGCCACTTATGATGATCAAGTGGAGGGTGGCTCTGTCGCGCTTGGCGCTGGGAGGTTGGTTTCCCAGATCGCTTCGATGACATGTTCATCCCAGTGGATCTGGATTTTGACTTTGACAGTGACGCGCCTGGTAAGCCTTTGCACTTATGCTCATTCCTTTAGAATACCCAAGTTTATTAACAGTTCTGTTGCTTGTTTTTGCAGATGCGCTTGAAAACTACGAGCTGGAGCTCGCGGAAGAGGAGGAGGAGGAGGAAGAGGAGGCGCCCCTACTAAAGCGCAAAGCTAAGGGGAAATCTGGCGCAGGGGCCAGTAAGAAACAGAAGAAAGATGACACCCCTGTCGCTCATCCCCATGCTCAAACGAAGGGACCTAAGGAAACCCAGGTGTTTACCACCAAGGTTTCTTTAGCTTCCCTGCCTGTGAGAGTGGGCAGATCTCCTGTCCCTTGAGGTATGGTGGCGTCACCTCCTCCGTTCGCGCGGCTGAAGAGAGAAGCAGTGCCGCGCCTGCAACAGGTATACTTTGCTTGTCTTCATCTGGTTGAATTGTTATTAAACCTTTGCTCCTTTGAATGTTTGCAGAACCGGCGACGGTAGCAGATCAGCCGCAGGCGCCACAAGGTGCTACGGCTGCGCCGGGGACTGCGTCGAAGTCCCCTGTTCTACCCTCTGAAAAGGGTAGAATGAACTTTATGGCGATGTTCGCCACGCGAACAGAATTGCGCCAAGGTATGTTTTGCACATTTGTCTTCTGAATTTTTTCTTTTGGATTCAGTCATAAACCATTTTTCCTTGTTGATTTGTTCTTAGGAGTTGTAGCTGGCGCACAAGTTGCTGGTGACACTCCTGGCGCCGTTGCCGGCGCCGCTGGTTCTGCTCCTGCTCCTGCTAGTTCTGAGTCTCCCCTTATTGGGATTACCACGGAGCAGGAAGCCGTATTGCGCGCCGAAATGGCGACGCCGAGACCTCCCTCACCTCCTCCTACACGTAGCCCTCCCCGCGAAACTGGTTTGGAGCCCTCCAGGTCGCAGGAGAAGAGGCCTATTGAAGAAGATGAGGAGGATGAGGGGGCTCAAGCTGAGGACTCCTTGGGAGACCGCGCCAGCCCTGCGATGCCACAAGACTTAGCAGCGCAGACTTCAGGTGGGGCTGGCGCTGACTTTTCTGCTTCATCCCCGCAGGTATGTTTTAATTTTCTGCTCCGCTGCGCGTACCTCCATATAAGTATGTCTTATGACTTAGAACATTTCTTGTGTTTTGCAGGGAGATGACCACGTTTACCGCCCGAGATGGAGTATTAATGAAGACAAGCTCCTTCCAATCCTTGGGCGTATGCGAGGACTTCTGGGCTCATGCCGTGCCTCCTACTGAAAGGAGGTATCAGGAGGAGCGCACCCGCGCGGACTTGCTGAATGACCATATTTTCGCTGGGTCGGCTTTCTTTGCTGCCTCCCAGGAGCTTCGTCGTGATTATATTAAAGTACGCGATGCTCTTGTGGAAGCCCAGCGAGAGGCTAAGGTGGCCGCCTGGAACCTTTCTGATGCTCGCTCGCGAGCTGAAAAACTCCAGGCGGAGCTCAGCGAAAACCGAGCAAGTGCTAACACCGCTTTTATTAAGCGCGGGCATGAGCTCCAAGCTGCGCGGGAGAAGCAGCAGGCGGCGGAGGCCGAAGTTGCCAAGTACGCACGGAGAGTGCGTGTCTTGGAACAGCAGGCGGAGGCGCGTGACCAAGCTATCGTCCAGAGTATCACTGAGAAATCATCACTGGAGAGCGAGGTTGCGCGCCTGAAGAAGGAGTTGGCGGCCGCGCAGGCCGATAGAGATGAGGCCTTGGCGACGGCAGCGTCCAGCCAGGAAGCACTTGATGCTGCGCAGGCGGAGAAAAAAAAAATTTTGGCGGCGGCAGCGTCTGATAAAGAGGAGCTAAAAAAGACCAAGGAAACTGTTGAGTTATTAAACTCCCAGGTTCCTGCCCTCGAGACGTCTGTTGCTGGCCTCAGCGCAGGATCGCCAATGGCTGGTATCACAGGGCATGACTCGTTGCGCTTTGGCGATGAAATATTCCGCCGAGTTTCAGGCCCTTGTGATGGACTGCAATGCTGCCCGCGCGCTTGGTGGGTCGAGCTGAAGGGTTTACGGATGGGTATGATATGGCATGTTGAAAAGAACCCATCCGAGTACCCTTACCAGAGCGACGCGGCCTGCGCGGACATGGCCGCGGTGGGGGAGAAATATATGAATACTCCCATCCCCATCCTTATGCAGGTACCTTGACCTTAATGAGTTTTACTTGATTAATTTTCCAAGTGTTTTGTACTCAATAGTTTTCTAATGATTTGCAGATAGCTGCGCTTGCTGACCAGCCCGACCTCGGCGCGCTAAAGAAGTTGCTCGATGAATGCGAGAGGGCTGGAGGCGATGATGGTGGCGCGGGGGATGTTGCCCCTGCCAGCGGCTCTGGCGCGGCGAAAGAATCTGCTCCTGACACCGTCGTGATAGAAGACTCCAATGAGGAGGAAGAACTTGACTATGGTCAGTTCGGAGATGAGGAGCAGGCCGCGCCAGATGCTGCGGGAGATGATGAGGGTGATGAAGCGGCTGACGTCGACGTGGAGACTTGAGAAGCCGTTCATCAAATTTCATATATATATATATATATATTTTTTTACTCGTAATTTGTAACTCATCATACTTGTAAATTTCAATGCTATGGAATGAAACTTGTTTTCTCTTTTTCACATCTTGCGCATTTCCATTCATCTCTTCATGTTTGCTTGCATAAATATAAGATATGTTTGCACGTTAAAATAAGAGCAAGGTTGTAAGGAAATTATTCACTTAACCATAGTCCTATTTTGTAAGTGTTTTCGCAGTATCTAGTTTATGCTGACATGCGCGATAATTTTTCACAATTCCTTTTTCGCGCATCGTTGTCGCGCGGTTTTTACATTGAAGTATGAGTTTTAGCCATTACATGTCAGCATGTGTTACTCAGATATCCACTATGATTCCGCGCGCGACCTCGACCTGAGACCTTAACAACTATGATTTGGCATGTACATTGCCTTAGTTGTGTTTAAGGATTTTATGATCAAGCTGCGCGGGATGTAAGATGGATGTTTGTGAGTGTTTTGAGCTAAGGCTCTTTGTTTTGGGCTAAGGCCCTGACGTTTTTAGAGTTAAGACTCATTAACGTGTTTGAGCTAAGGCTCATAGTTTTGGGCTAAGGCCCTGACGTTTTAGAGTTAAGACTCGTTAACGCGTTTGAGCTAAGGCTCGCGCATGTATGTTTTACTTCGTTTTATTTTGTTTTTGAAGTCAATATAGTGTTGTCATATTGCTCCAAATTAATAAAGGAAGTGTGAAACATGTATGCAAAGGTAATAGAACAAATATTGAAAGATAGCGCGAATCATCATTCATGATGGCTTAAAAGCCTTGATTACATATTTGAACTTTTACATGAAGCATTTTCTAAGTTGTGCCGCGTTCCACGCGCGCGGTATCTTTTTTCCATTCAAATCTTTTAAAGTGTACGCGCCTTTCCCCAAATCTTCTGAAATTTGATAAGGTCCCTCCCAATTGGGGGACATTTTTCCTGGGGGTATCGCGCGGCTAGCTTCATTGTTTCGAAGGACAAAATCATTTTTCTTGAAGTGGCATTCTTTAACGCGCTGATTATAATATTTTTCCAGCTTTTTCTTGTATTTGGCTTCATTGATGATAGCCGCTTCTCTGCGCCCTTCAAGCAAGTTGAGGTCCAATCTTCTTTCGCGGTCGTTATCAGTCTTGCTCATCATGAGTACCCTATGGGATGGGCATCCAATTTCTGCTGGGATCATAGCCTCTGTCCCATAGGTTAGGCTGAACGGGGATTCGCCGTTGCTAGTTTTGCTTAATGTCCTGTGCGCCCACAGGACATTAGGTAACTCTTCGACCCAAGAATGGATTCTCCCTCCAACCTTTTCTTCAACCCATTTAACAAACTTTGATTCGCTCGCTCCACTTGACCATTCCCTTGAGGGTGGTAGACCGAAGTGAAGATTTGGTTGATGTGCAATTCTTTGAGCCAGCTGGATATCTTCCTGTCAGTGAATTGTTTGCCATTGTCGCTCACAATTTCCATAGGAAGGCCAAAACGGCAAATGATGTGGCTCCAGATAAATTGCTTCATCGCCTCAGCTGTGATTTTTGCTAGTGGTTTAGCCTCAACCCATTTTGTGAAATAGTCTATCGCCACTACCAAAAATTTCACTCGCCCTTGCGCTTGCGGCAGGGGCCCCACAATATCAATGGCCCATTTGTGGAAAGGCCATGCGGAGGTCACTGGAATCAAGTTGTTCTTTGGCCGCATGGTGTTTGGCGCGTGGCTCTGACATGCCTTGCATTTTTGGATTTCTTTTAGCGCATCCAAGTACATGCCTGGCCAATAGTAGCCTACGCTCATTGCCTTGGCAACCACCATGCGCGGGCCAGTGTAGGTTCCTGAACGCGGATCGTACACGGGAAATCTCTAACAACGCAGGTGCGGAATCCCTGCGTATATAGGTACGAGTGTAGATATTGTAGAGATTGAATACACGAACAATGAACACGAGCTATAAGGTAAACACGTTATATTGAATAACTAAACACGTGACAGTAGGTCACTGTTACAGAGAACAAAACGAAACAAAGCGTAACCAAAAACCCTAACTCACGTTCTGTTCTGTTTCGGCTGAAACAGTGTATTTAAACACGACAACTTCGCCACTGGCGAAGTTGTCAGTAACCTCGCTAAATCAGCAAGTTCGCCATAGCGAACTTGCTGATAACTTCGCTAGTTTACAAAACAAAACATAAACAAACCATTAACTATATTACAGACTCGATAACAAATACTAGACTATGAACTACTGACAAACATGTACCAACAGACTCCCCCTTGGCAGTAGCTTCATATCTTGATCTCTGAGTCTTGTAATCTTGCACTTTCACGCGTGCGCCCCTTCTCTCACACAAACCACATCAATATTTTCTCCAATCCTTTCAATTTCCTCCACGGGCAACACATCATCGTCATCATCATTCACAAAGTCATCAACCTCCTCCTCATCTAACTCCTTCAAAGCATCGATGACGTCTTCAACATCAGCATCGTCATCAACATCCACAACATCATCACCCGCTGCATCAGTTGACTCCCCCTCAGCTGTGGAAGCCCCAAGATCCTGAGAGGTTCTTGGCAGCTCACCACCTGCACCCGAAGGTGCATTGGGATCATCGTCATGATCTTGTCGTCTCTTTGTCCTCAACTCATCGCCCCTGCAAGTCGTCTCCCCCTGAGATGCCAAGAATTCCTTGAAGGCATCGATAGTTCGTCCGTGTTCTACCAGGAGGGCGGCTTGGATTTGATTGGCTTCCACCAGGCGGTCAATGGTCTTCGATTGTACAGCAACAATACGCTCCAGCGAAGCAATCCGTTCAGAGTCTGAAGCAGGCGTTGGAGTTGGTGGAAAAGTAGCAGCTGAAGTGACCGCAGGTGGTACACTAGGTAACCTGCAGTTGTTGTAATTGTTGAGTCGACGAAGCGTGCAACTACCACCGGGGGATCAACCAGTTGGGGTGGTAGTGACACAACTGCTGGTGCCGACGCCTCGACCGTAGTAACCTGTGCAGTAGTAGGCAATAGAGACATACCTGACAAGGCAGGCGGAGCAAATCGTACGAACCTTGAAGTCTCCCCCGCTCCAGTGGCCATACCTTGTTGTTCTCGACGTGAGCGTTTCAGCACAAGTCGGACTGCCTCTTCCTCATCTTCATCATCTTCATCCTCATCCACAGCCCTCGGCCGCTTACCCGATATCCTCTCCCGAGTCACCAACAACCGTCTGGCCTCAGCAAATGTTTCATCCAGCTCGGTTTCAGCTACCGAAGTAGCCGCTGAGGTAGTACCCAAAATCTGAGAACCCGAGAGATCCATATCGAACAGACCGTGTCCACTGAAGGCAGCATCCAGATCAATGTTTGCAGCAGCAGACACAGCCTGCGATGAAGTAGCTGGCACAGCAGCAGAAGTGACAACAGGCGCAGCTGATACAGCATGAGGTGCTGCCGCCTGATGTGGTTGGGGATCCCTGAACTCGTCCCCTCCTGCAGGAACATACTCCGGGTTAATGAGATACCCGAACAGTGGAGTATGCCTTGGACGGCGTTCAGGGTTGCTTCGAGTGCTCGACGTTCTGCACTGAGCAAAGATACGTTTTGTTACGCACTCAACGTATCTGATAGGGCGCCGTTGCGGTAGAGACGGAGCGACATGATTAATAATCATTTGAAGAAATCGCGGATACATGATAAATCGTTCTCAGCGCCGTCGCCCGTCTCTGACGATCAATCTCATAGAAAATCATCTGACTAAAAGAGTAACGACGATTGTAAGTCAGGGCCGTCATGGCAGATTGCATCGTCGCACCCATCCCGTCTGTTCCTGCTTTCCTGCCGGACATGCACACAATTAACACGTGCATCAGAAAACGCCATTGGTCCAGCAGAAAGCCTTTCCTCCTCTGCGAGTCCCCCAGCGGACCCGAATAACCCATTCTCAAGTATGCTCCGTCACGGAAAGGAGCTACGAACTCCGTTGGGTCGTCTCGTGTCTCATTGCCGAACTGCAGAGCCAACCGAATGTCTTCCGAAGAAAACTGTATGTTTTGACCATTGACGGTTGCTCGCATCACCGGAGGCTCAGGTCTGCAATCATAATACACCGTCTGCCAGAAATCTTGTATGTTAGGCAGAGATATGGGTAGTGTATTAGTGATCGCGTGAAACACCCTTGATCTCTGGAGAAATGTGATAATCTCCCTGTAGTCGTCAACGCCTCGTGCGTCAGGATCCAAAGTAATGTATTGGTTATGAGCTGGAAAGAATTGTCGTTGATCATCACCATCATCACCACCAGTTCCTCCAACTGCAGCCATATCTGCACAAAACAAATCAAGTTAGAGACGTTTTACGTAACTCACAAGTTCACAGTGTAGCAAGTGCGAAGTTGTGATGTAAGATACACAGGCGAAATTAAAGTTGAGGCGAAGTTGGGGACAACTTCACTTCATCAGTAAATTCGTCTACAAAACAGTTAAAAGAAACGGATATAGGCGAAGTTAAGGATAACTTCGCCAAGGCGAAGTTACAGTTAAGTTCGCCAAGGCGAAGTAGTGGATAACTTCGCCAAGGCGAAGTTGATGATAACTTCGCCACGGCGAAGTTGTGGTTAACTTCGCCCAGGCGAAGTTGTGGATAACTTCGCCCTAGGCGAACTTAAGCGTCTGGCGAAGTTGAGATTAACTTCGCCAAAACCATAACTTCGCCTGAAACAGAAACGCGACTGTTCGGATTCGGAGGTCGAAATCCGATGTTTTCGGACCGATTAAACGATATACACAAGAAGAACATCATATTTCAATGGTGTATGGACGTAAAGGTCGTCCATGAACACGTTAACGTGAGGTCGAAAACCTTGGTTTCGAGGGTTCTTCGAGTGTTCGACGACCCGAGGTCTCGAACCGGATAAAATTATAAAGAGAATGAAAGGATGTTTTGACAACACATACCACAAGTAAAGTAGAAAACACAGGAACACAAGATCGAAATCGAAATTGAAAACTAAGATCGCCGGAAAAATTTAAGGGTTAAGTTCGCCGGGAAAAAAGTTAATAAAAAATTGTACTGTAGAAAACCCCTTTTATAGGGCTGAGTTGGTTCAGGCGAAGTTATTCTTAACTTCGCCTAAGCGAAGTTAAGTACAACTTCGTCGATTCAACAACTTCGCCCGATAATTACAAAAACAGCCCTTTCAGTTTGAAAAATCTTGAATATATCTTATAAGTTACCAAAAAGAGTTAAACAAAAAATGATCAAGACCCAGTAACCAACAATAAAAATATAACAACAAAAACAGAAAATACTTATAAAATTTTAACGAAATAAGGGATCAAATTTCAGTCTAGTCAGGGACCACTCCGTTTAGAAAAGATCCGAACAGGAATCATAATAACTATGTGACTGTCACTTGGATCCGTGTTTGGCTGTATTATGACATAGAGAAACAGGTTGTAAGCATGTAATAGCTTAAATGGTTTTCATTGTTTCTGTGATACGGATTAAGGTTCAGTTAAGCTCAAAAATTTAAGTTGGCAACAACTCAGAGGTAATGATGCCTTCTATCTATTCTCAAAGCGTATTTGGCTATACCCAAGTCACCCCGAGTTGACTTCGACCCATAGTGTCTGATTAACTTGTAGATACTCGTTGTCTGCTTCCCGTTTTCTTCTTACTCCAAACTTGAGAAATCTTGAGAAGTGTCGGTTCTCGTGTTTATTGTCACTACTTCTCATAAGTACATTTTTTTTTTTTTTTTTTTTTTTTTTTTTTTTTAAGGTAAACACGTTATATTGAATAACTAAACACGTGACAGTAGGTCACTGTTACAGAGAACAAAACGAAACAAAGCGTAACCAAAAACCCTAACTCACGTTCTGTTCTGTTTCGGCTGAAACAGTGTATTTAAACACGACAACTTCGCCACTGGCGAAGTTGTCAGTAACCTCGCTAAATCAGCAAGTTCGCCATAGCGAACTTGCTGATAACTTCGCTAGTTTACAAAACAAAACATAAACAAACCATTAACTATATTACAGACTCGATAACAAATACTAGACTATGAACTACTGACAAACATGTACCAACAGCCAGCGTGTATTCCGCAGATTCCTTCGTGAATCTCCCTAATCACATAGCTTGCTTCTTCAGCATCCAGGCATTTCATGAGCGGTCCAAGATAAGAGCGTCGATATAATGTACCCTCAAGTAGTTCATAGTTCTGCGCCTTGTGTCTTATCTTCCTCGCCTGTGCGCGATCGTCTGGTAACTTCCCCTCCTTCAGGAATTCCATTATTGGAGTTATCCAGGATGAAGGGGTTGTATGAATTACAAGGACCGATTGCGTTTGCACTGATGGGCTGCTCATTACTTCCACCCTGACATCTTTGCCAAAGTGATCAAAATTAGTTGACGCCATTTTACTCAACGCGTCAGCGGACTTGTTTTCGCTGCGCGAAATGTGTATGATTCTGAAGAAGTCAAACTGCTCAACGAGCTTTTTTGCCTGCTCTAGATATAGAGGCATTGTGTTCTCCTTGGCGTCATATAGGCCGTTGACCTGAGCAGCTATCAAGTAAGAATCAACATGGGCCTCTAGCCTTTTAACTCCAAACTTGCGCGCAATGCGCAGACCAGCCAGCAGGGCTTCATACTCTGCCTCATTGTTGGTACTCTTGAAGTCCAACCTAATAGCATAAGTATATTCATGATTATCAGGGTCCACCAGTTTGAGACCTGCGCCGGACCCTTCGTTGTTGGAGGCCCCATCAGTGAATAGCCTCCAAACATCTTCTTCATCATTTGCTCGCGGAGGGTCTACCTCGCGCTGAGCTTCTTCAATCTTTCCCTCTGGGATTTCCGTGATGAAATCCGCTAAAACTTGACCCTTTATTGCTGGACGGGGCTTATAGGTGATCGTGTGTTCACCTAATTCCAGCGCCCACTTTGTCAGCCTTCCGGAGAGCGCGGGGCGTCGCAAGACTTGCTGGATGTTGTAACCAGTCAGAACTTCAATAGGATGACCATTGAAGTATCTATGGAGCTTGCGCGACGCGTGTGTTAGTGACAAAACTAACTTTTCCATGATGGAATAGCGCGTCTCAGGGTCTGTCAGCACCCGACTCACATAGTATATTGGCGTTTGGATCCCCTTGCGATCCACCAATAATACTGCGCCGATGGCGCGGTCTCCAGCTGATAGGTACAATGTAAGGGTTTCGCCAGGAAGTGGAGCTGTTAGCGCGGGCAGCTTTATGAGACATTCTTTTATCTCACTGAAAGCTTGCTCAGCCTCAGGCGTCCACTTGAATTGGCTCTTCTTCAAGCAGTTCCTCAAAGTGTTAACGAATGGAGTAGATTTGCTGGCGTGGTTCGCTAGGAACCTGTTGATTGACACCAATCTACCATTCAGCTTCTGAACCTCTTTCATGGTGGATGGTGAAGGCATGTCAAGGATGGCTTCCACCTTTTCAGGGTTCACCTTGAAACCATCCTTAGTGACCATTACACCAAGAAATTTCCTCTCTTCCGCGCCAAAAGTACATTTGCTCGGGTTGAGCTTCATGTTAACTTCCGTTAGGCGCTGAAGAGTTTCCTCGATGTCTTTGAGCATTTGTCTCTCCTCCCTGCTCTTGATCACCAAATCATCAACGTAGACTTCTAGATTTCTTCCGATTTGTTCACTGAAAACCGAATCCATAAGTCTCTGATAGGTTGCGCCTGCATTCTTTAAACCAAAGGGCATTTTTGTGTAACAAAAAACACCCTTGTCGGTTCTGAAGGCAGTCTTGTCTTCGTCCTGTGGTGCCATTTGAATCTGGTGATAGCCTTTGTAGGCATCCAGGAAACATTTGAGCTTGAATGGCGCCACGGAGTCCACCTTTGCGTCGATGTTTGGGAGGGGGTAACAGTCTTTCGGACATGCTTTGTTGAGGTCCTTGAAGTCAATACACATCCTCCATGACCCGTTGCTTTTCTTTACCATCACAGGATTGGCTACCCACGTCTGGTATCGGATCGGGCGGATGATGTTTGCGCGCAACAGGTCCTCCACTTGCTCATTCATGGCCTTCGCCTTTTCATCCCCCATGATTCTCTTTTTCTGAGCAATTGGCTCCACCGACTTGAACGTGTTAAGAGAATGTTGCGCCAAGTCTCGCGGGACCCCCGTCATATCGGAGTGTTGCCACGCGAAAACCGACGTGTATTTTGTGAGCAATCTTTTCATTCTTAATCTCGTTTCGTCTGAAATGGTAGCGCCAATTGTGACCTTTTGCTCTGGGAATTTTGGGTTTAAAATCCACTTCTCTGGCGCATTGTCCGCCATTGGAAGTTTCATTCTCCCTTCCCGCGGCGTGCTTGTCACTGCGCACAAATGATCGCGGTAAACAAATGTTACGCCTGTTGGTGTAGGGAACCCCAATGCGCCGTGCGCTGGCGACGGTACAGCATTAAATTGGGCAATCGTTCCCCTACCCAGGATCATATTATGGCATGACGTGGTGGGCAAGACCAAGAAGTTGACGACTTCTGCTCGCTTATGCTCATCATCCCCCATAGTTAGTTCAAACTGAATCTGGCCTAGGGGATGGATGATTTCATTTGAAACACCACAGATTGGTGCGTTCAGAATTTCGAGCCGCGCTTGGTCTGCCGGGTCTAACTTTCTGAAACATTGCTCATACATAATGTCAGATTCGCTTCCAGTGTCCACCAGGACCTTTGACACTTCGTAATGAGCAATGTGTGTGGTGATGACGAGAGGACTGCTTATTGAAGGGCCTCCCCTGATTCTTGGGAAGATGACTTGCTGCTCGCGCCAATCTCCGTGGATTTGCGCGCTTCTCTTTTTTGACGTCTGCCCTTGTCGTCCCCCCTCAGCCACACAGATTCTTTTGTATTTCTTACTGGCAGAGGCTCCTTCCGGTTGCTCATCTTCTATTCTTTGGTTTTTCACCAAGTGAGCCAGCCTGCCTGATTTTACATCCTTCTCGATCGCATCCTTTAAATGATGGCATGTGTCGGTGTTGTGGCCCGGGGACCTGTGAAATTCACAATATTTGCCACTGTTTTGCGGTCCCTTGTAGTGTAGCTGCTTGGGGGGCTTGAATTGAACATTCTCAGTACTTAACACCTGTGAAGGTGTTTTAGTGAGGGGTGTCCATATTCTTGGCAGAGGTCTGCTAGGATCTCTACCGCCCTCCCTCTTGTCACCCTCCCCGCGATTACGAGCATCTTTTTGGGGTTGGGGTGAGCTTGGTTGCGCTTGCTTTTCTGCGGAAGAAAAACTTGTTGGCTGCAACCTGGACCATACTGAGTTCTGTTTGGCCCTCTTCTCTTTGCTGCGCGGTGATTCAGCCTGATGCGCTCTTTCTCTTGCCCTATCTTGGGCAATCTGTTTTTCATTTCTCGCGAAAACTCGCGATGCCTCCATTAACTTGGCCCACGTGGTGGGCATGCCATCTTTGCTTACGAGAGCTCGTCGTAATTGATCACTGCGCGCAGCCTTGTATAAAGGCCACGCGCAGGAGTTGCTCGGTTATACCTCCGATTGCCAGAGACTCCTGATTGAACCGAGTGATGTAATCTTCAATCGTTTCATCATTCCTGCGTACGCAGTGCATGATGTCATCAGGATCGCGCGTGTGCCTGCGCTGCTGTACGAAGTGGGCTTGGAACTTTTCTAATAGTTCCTCGAACCCATCAATTTGCCCAGTCGGCAAGCTCTCGAACCATACTCGCGCCGCGCCCGTTAGGCAGCGAGCAAACATATGACACCATGTTGGCATCGTCCAGCTCTCTAGGTTTCCCGTGTTGTAAAAACCTTGCAAGAAATCGTCTGGATCTGTCGTGCCGTCATATTTACCCAAACCACTTGGCATCTTGGTCTTGTGCTGGATGGGAGCCTGCGCGATGCGCGCAGTGAACTTTGAGTGTTTCACCAAGATGGCTGGTCTGTAGGGTGTGGTTACGTCCACTTGCCCTCTGACTGGTGGGCTGTACGGCATGTGCAGATCCAGATCGGCTCTGGCTCCAGGCGTCATGTTCACAGGCGCGCGGAGCTGTGAGCCTCCTGCATGAGTATCCCGCGTCTTCCTCATGCTATGCACTTCTTCATCACTGAACTCAGTGTGTGCAGTGTGAACAGAATATCCTTCTTCCGGCGCGCGCGGCCTTTTTGTAGTCTGCTTATCAAAAGCTTGCCTTTGTGTTTGGTCGGCTAGCTTCTTCTGCTTGACCATTTCATTGTACTTTTCCATCAGACGCCGCTGCTCGTTTATGAGCCATTCATTCGGATCATTTGTTTCTTCTTCTGGACCCATTGGTCCTTTCAGTTTCGCGCCGGCCATATTTTGTAACGTGAGATCGTCTGGAGGAGTTTCAGTCTGGCCGTGAGGGGTTGTGACGAAGGGACGGTTGCTGGTGGTACGCGTAGAATCACGCGGAACCCTCAGAACCTGCTGTCCGTCGTTAACACCCTCACGTTCAATATCCTCCAGAGCTTGATCAACGTTACGAACGCCAGAAACCATGGTGATTGATTTTTATGTAGATCTGATGAGATCTGATTGCCGATGTAACAGTGGATGGCGCCAATGAAGAAACGTGGATCTACTCGCTGGTAGCAGATCTACCTTCCTCGGGTGTGATTATACTATTTCACCGATGGTTCTTCTGGATCCGTGCTCTTCCACCTACAAAATGAACAGCGCCGTTACTTACCCCTCAGAAAGGGACAGAGGGGTCCTCTTTGGGGTAACCCTCCGGCGTGAGAATCAGTATATTGTGGAGAAGATGATAATGTGTGTAAGGGAATCTCAAGAGTATTGCTTAATAGCTGAATACCCTCTGATTGTGAGACTGTGTGTTTGTATGTAACTGACTGTGAGTGAATGTAATTCAATATGATTGAATGTGATATCACTTCCTGTAACTGTCAATGATTGAGTATGAATGTGTCATCAAAGTGGAGTTGATGTTGTATTTATAATGCTAGGGTTTCCACTGATTGGGCTCAACCTCGTTGGCCTCCTCCAATCGCACTGCGCCACGTGTCCTCTGGGACACCTGGCGCTTTCTCGTTGGTTGTAATCACGTGGTAACACATGTGTCATGCTGAGTTGTCGACCTTTCATTTGGCAGCTGTCAACATCAGCATATTCTTACTCCTTAAAAAGATGCCTTCTGGAAGGTTGTCTGATGTGCACAATCAAGGTTGCCCTAATCCTGATTTGGATAAGGACGAGGTTGATTATGTGCACGTATGATATGCGCCCACCCTGAGGATGCGCGAGGTCTTCTCTTTATTCTCACGCGCAGATATTTCATGCGCAGATGTGATATGCACGAGCATGTGATATGCGCCGCGCGCTGATGCGCTGCGCGCATATGTGATGCGCGAGCATATGTGTGCCTGGGCAGATGTGATATGCACGGGCATGTGATATGCGACGCGCGCTGATGCGCCGCGCGCATATGTGATGCGCGAGCATATGTGTGCCTGGGCATATGATGCCTGAGCATGTTTTGTATGCGCCATGCGCATAGGTTTTGGCTTTGTGCCTTCATAATGTCTTTATCTTGTGGGTTGACCCGCCTTGCTCGGTGTTGAGGTGGGTACATACCTCTTCAGTTGTATTCCCGAGTCTTATTTAAAGAGGGGAGGAGAAGGAAAGGAGAAGAAAAGGTGAAGGAATCATGTTCCACAGATTTTTTAAGGATGAGAGGAGAGGGGAGGGGAGGGGAAGGGAGAGAAAAGACTATAAAATTTAAGTGTATAATCATCTTTCCAAATTGGAGAGATTAGGAGAGAAAATGTGTTTGTATCATTAATTGCCTATTAACTCCTACATTTTCTTTCCCTTTCCTTCCATTTTCATTAAACTCGGGAACACGAAATAAAGTGACACATTTTCCTCCCCCTCTCTTTCTTTTCTCTTTTAATTCTCCTCCTTTTCTTTTCTCTCCTTAAATGAAACTCGGGAACACAGGAGACCCAAGTTTAATTTCCACCATAAGGTAATGAAGAAATTGAGCTAGACTTTGCTAGGGATGACAATGGGTCGGGTCTGGGACGGGTCTAGGTATTCCCAGACCCGAACCCGATTATAAAAACCCGTCCCAGACTCGTCGGGTTTTATTGGGTATCGGGCATACCCGTCGGGCACACCCAAATTAAACCCATCGGATTTCTATCGGGTTTCGGACAATATTTATATATATATATATATATATATATATATATATATATATATATATATATAAGAGAATATTATTAAACTTTTCAAATGTTACGTGACCAGTTATCGGGACTAACAAAAGCAAACATATATATTGTAGAGGTAGGGTCTCGAACCCCCGGTACGACCATTATTTGTTATATTGTTATTTGGTTACTAACTAAGGCCCAATGGGTCGGGGGGTTGTGGAGGTAACCCCTAACCGGGCTTGGCCTAATAAGGTTAGGGTTCATGATAGTTGCCGTGAGTCTTCTATATAAAGGACCTTCATATCTAATTTGAAGGGATCCACTCTTGGACTCTCATGGCCACCACCAATATTTTCGTGTCTGTAAAAAAGAGTTTACTTTTAGCAGTCACCTCCACTCCCCCCGATCTTTCCATGGCAGGTCTCAAGCAACCGGAGAAGAAGATCGAGATGAGACTTCGTTAGTTCCAAAACCGAACAGCAACATCCATCTTACCAGGAGGGGTGAGATCTTATGTTCCTTCATTAACCCATCGCGGGAAATATTTAACCATAACTCTCGGACTAACGTGTTAGACCTTGAGGGGTGGTTCTGTGTTTCTTCATTGGCGCCATCCGTGGGACGCGAAAACGAACCTCATCTTCGACTCTCTCTTTTTGACTTCTAGATCTGTGTTTTGGAAGAACAAGAGGGTGAAATAAATCTGAAAACACTTTCAGATCTGAAAATTTTTCAAAAAACCTACCAGATTCGGACGGTAAACCTCCATATCTGTGATGGTTTTAGCTAGATCTGACTATGATGTCCAGATCTACTTTATTTTGGTGGCCAAAAATTCTCCCTGTGCAAGATATGTATTTTTTCCGGCAATACAGCCAAGATCCAAATCAGAAATATTCATATAAGAGTTCATCCGGCAAAAATCGAAGCTTTCAAATTTGCTCTGTTTTCAAGTAAAAAGAAAAGAAAAAGGAAAAGTGGTTCACGTTTTCTCTGTACAACTATACAACACATAAAGATCTTGTAAGAGATGAGACATTGACATGACATGACATGCGGGTCCCAGCAACAATTAGCATGTCATCCTCAAGAGTTTGTCTCATCAGAAAAGGCAGACAACTAATACTCTACCAAGGAACAATACTCCGCCAACGCAACACCCGACGCATGCGCGACACCGCGGAGCAGCACTCAGCCAGCAAGCAATGCGGATTGACGGGTAAATCCGGGCTTCCGCATGTCGCGAATAAACTTTGATGGGTCAAACTAGATCCGTTAACTCACCAAGAGCTTCAAGTCATCAATGGCGGGTCAACACTACGCCCTGGCGAGCCGATATGCGCCTAGGCTATTCAAACCCCAGCACAACTCCGCTATCATGCATGCGCACCGGCGCGGTTCATTACAACGCCACAGGCATGCGCAAAGTCGCGGAAGACACTCCGCCACCTAGCATGCGCGCAGTCGCGGATGACACTCCGCCACCACTCATGCGCCTGTAGATTACACTCCTGCCGCCATGCATTAGCGCAGTCGCGGATCACACTCCGCCTCCATGCGCGCCGTTGCGGATCAACAATCCGCCACATTGCATACGCGTGCTACGTTAAGCCACCTCCGCCAGCGCGGAACACATGAGGGCTCCATGCAACCTCCCAAATGTGCCAAATTTTGGCATACGTATTTTTGGTCAAGAAGCAAGGGTGCCAACACAAAAGCATACACTAAGGTTGTCTTCTCCACCGCGGAAGTATCCGCGCTCCGGCGATTCAACATTCCGCCACTATGGCGCCATACATATGCGCCGCCGCGGATCAACAAATCGCCACCATACATGCGCGCCACCGCGGATCTCACTACGCCACGGCAGAAGTATTAATGCTACAGAGCCAGCTCCGCCACCGCAGGCAACATGGGTTCTTAGTTCCTACTCGGTCCGCCGCGAGCAAACGTGTTCCAGCGCCATCAGCATCGCACCATATGCCAACGCATAAATCAACCGCGGGTAAATGGCACCAACTTTAGTCACCACGGAGTCGTGCGGTTCAAATCCGGTCACCGCGGACAACATACCCGCATCGTCGATTCAAACACCACAACGGGCCACGTGCATGTGACTGCGGATCAACACCGGATACAGAATCACGACATCTCCGATGACATGGCGGAAGTATAACAGAGTTGAGGAGCAAATGACAAGTGAAGGTGGTGGTGTTAACCGTTAAGAAAATGAAAGGAAATTAATTTCCAAATTTCCATAACAGTCCCTCAAGTATGACATGACATTTGTTATGGTCTACAAATAACTCAAAACATGAGTTTTGCATGTACAAGAAAAAGACGCAGACTGTGAATGACGGATGCGGAACGTGTGGTACAAACAAAGCACGGATGGCTACATATCATTCATGTAAGTGAATTATTTGTCACATATACCTCATACTTTTTGGTTATATTGATTTTGTTTATATAATAAACAAAATAAAAGGTTTAACGCATATTAATACAAAAACATATGGCTACTCGCCAAATATAAGGACGGGCAAGATCCGCCAAAAACGGACACGCTCCGCCCAAAACGCCAGAGTTAAGATTGACAAGGAGATTACGACATTCGCAACAACGAGACGTACAACATGTATGCGTTGAACAAACTCGATGGCACGCCCGTTTATAACACGGCGTAGCTACGAAGTGTTATGCGTAAATCGATTTCATTTAATAAAGAAGGCAAAGAGCCGCAAAATTAATAAAAACGATACTCCATTGTTAGCAATCTAAATTGGCGTTAAATAAATGATACTTATTTTAACGTGCGCCGGAAATAATCCGGTTCCACCGCGTTGGACACGCTCCGGTCCACCGCGTCGGGCACGTTCCGATCTAAACAAACATACTCCGGTCCACCGCGTCGAACACGTTCCGATAAAAACGGCCACGCGCCAAACATAAAGGTCGGGAACCAAATAATATCCCAAACGGCCACGCGCTAAACATAAAGGTCGGGAACCAAATAATATCCCAAACGGCCACGTGAAAACATAAAGGTTGGGGAACCTAATAATAACCCAAGTCGGACACGATTCGTTCCACGCGCCCCGGACATGTCATGTTTAAGATGGAAACAATTCGTCCCACGCGCCCCGGACATGCTCCACCCAAATTTACCATCATGATTTTAAAACCTCTTAAAACCTATTATTTTTAACCCTCAAGCACTCCAGATAAGTCCATAGCTCCCCTTTCTTTAAAAATGGCAACTACGGACTTGGGGGACTTGTAGAGGTAGGGTCCCGAACCCCCGGTACGACCATTATTTGTTATATTGTTATTTGGTTACTAACTAAGGCCCAATGGGTCGGGGGGGTTGTGGAGGTAACCCCTAACCGGGCTTGGCCCAATAAGGTTAGGGTTCATGATGGTTGCCATGAGTCTTCTATATAAAAGACCTTCATATGTCATTTGAAGGAATCCTCTCTTGGACTCTCATGTCCACCACCAATATTTTTGTGTCTGTAAAAAAAAGTTTACTCTTAGCAGTCACATCCACTCCTCCCGATCTTTCCATGGCAGGTCTCAAGCAACCAGAGAAGAAGATCGAGATGAGGCTTCGTTAGTTCCAAAACCGAAGAGCAACATCCATCTTACCCAGGAGGGGTGAGATCTCATGTTCCTTCAATAACCCATCGTGGGAAATACTTAACCATAACCCTCGGACTAAAGTGTTAGACCTTGAGGGGTGGTTCTGTGTTTCTTCATATATATATATATATATATATATATATATATATATATATATATATATATATATATATATATCAATTTTTAATATTATTATATACTAAACATATATGATATATATAACAAATATATAAAAAATTATGCCGGGTATATCGGGTATATAATCGGGTAAATGGGTCAATGTTATCGGGTAATCGGGTCGGGTAACCGGGTATTTTATAAATCCCAAACCCGTCCCAGACCCGCGAAAAATTTCGAAACTAATCCCAAACCCTAATGGGACGGGTAATACCCGTCCCAATTATGTCGGGTTTCGGGTATTCCCATCGGGTCCGGGTTTAACTGCCATCCCTAGACTTTGCAAAGTTTAGTTCGAATCTCAAGCTCACCTGAGTTTTTCCCCACCGTGTGTTACACCAGAGTTATGCTCTTGTAGAAAACGACTGTCAAGTGGCAGCTAGCGGTATGGTTTCCGGGGGAACGCCCAAACTAAACTTTGAAGCCAGTGTGGGCCCACATAAAACAACATCGTCTTACCAGAGTAGGGAAATGAAACTTTCAGAATTTAGAGAGCGTGATAGCCTAAATACGAGAAAGTCGTTTTATAAAAAAAATAATTAAAAAGAAAAAAACAATCTTAATAACATTTATCCTTTTTTTAGTTAAAAACACCCTCAAATTGACTTTTACCCTAACACTTGAGCTATCACAGTAGCCTCTATTGACTTTTAACCGCAAAACAACTGATTCTGATCACCCAAAACCCATCTCAACTTCAATCGTCGGTTCATAATAATGGCAGACGACGGTGATCTACCTTACACATCTCCTTCCGAACCAGTACCAGTAGATCAATTGTTCGACAGAGAACGCCACATAAGGTACTTGGAGATGAATTACCAGATATTACCTTCACCCTACGAAGGTCAAGAGATTATTCATCTCACTCTCGCTTACTTCATCATCTCTGGTCTTCACATCCTCCAAGCACTCGATCGTGTAAGATTCTGTTTCCGTTGTTACCTAATATATGTGATTTAACATCAGATTTGTTCAGTTAGGGTTAATTGACTTGTCTGAACAATGTGATTCCGAAGTTATAGATAATTGGCGCTTGATATCTATAATTATCATCAAACTAAACCTAATTTGCGAGTGAGTTTAGTTAAAGCATGTGTACTGTGCTAGTAGGGGTGAGCAGAAACTAAATCGTTAACCGAATTTAATAATAACCGAACAAAACCGACAGTTATGGTTAACGGAATATGATTAACCAACAATTCGGTTATGGTTACAGTTAATGTGTCTGTGTTAACCGAATTTAGCTGAAACTGAACCGAACCTTGTATGCTTTTGCTTTTTCAAATTTCATACCTCTATTTCCAGCGTTGAACAATTAAATTTATGTTGCAACCGTCTGTAACATAGCTTGGAACACCATAAGGAAAGCTTGAAACCGGCATAGTTCAACTCCAAAACTTCATAATTCATCTTGGAACACCATAACCCAACCAATTTCAACTTAAACAATGGGAAAAAAAAATAAACTTGTACTTAGCCGAAAACAACCCATAGCTGACTGTTAACCTACCTATGGTTATGGTTATGGTTATGTTTAAGCGGTCTTCCATAACCGAATTGAACCGACTTTGCACATCCCTATATGCTAGTGTGGCATCCTTGCAGTGTAACTTGACTCAATAAACATATAAATATGATATTTGATTGATTATATAGATTGATAGAGAAGCTGTTATCGATTGGGTTTTGTCATTGCAAGCTCATCCGAAGAATGAAGATGATCTAAACAATGGTATGAACTATGAACTGTGAATTTGCCATTTTAGAAGTACAATGTTGAATATACTAAACAAACCTACTTGTGGATTGCTTACTGCAGGACAGTTTTATGGATTTCATGGTTCTAAAAGCTCTCAGTTTCATTCTGTTGACGATGAGGTATGCAATTAAGTTATTAGTTTTCGGTTTTTTGTAGTTCTGGTATATCTCTCTTACTCTTGTACGATGTATTATCGGCTTACAGGTTTCAGTTCCTAACAATAGTCACTTGGCAAGCACATACTGTGCATTAGCCATATTGAAGATAGTTGACTATGACTTTTCACTTATTGACTCTGGTTCAATTTCAATGTCAATGAAACATCTTCAACAATCTGATGGGAGGTATGTATTATGCTATTTCAATCTAAGCAAAATTTGTAATCAGTAACTTGACCAAAGTTTATGAGAAAACTACATTGATACATATGATACTAGATTTTTAAGTAGAATTATAGCCAACAAGCATGTTTTCGTTGGTTTTAACATGCTTCATGCTGCTTCCCTCAACTCTTGCCTTCATTATTAAGGAATGGCTTCAAAATTAATGGCTAGTAGTTTTCTGTAACTTCTTTTATAAAGGTTTTATACTTGTTTTTTCTTACAAAACTTGCATGCTCGTTATCTGATTTTATGAACCTGATGTAATTGAAAAAAGTGAAATTGTGAACATTTATAATTGGAAAATGATACTGTATATCTTGTTAAATTGTTGGGGGATACGCTTTGAGATGAAGGCGCTTTGCACTCATTAATTTAATGTTTTGGACTCTATGGGGGTGTTTGGGATTCCTTATTTTGGCCTCCTTATGACTTTCTAACAGTTTGAAAAGTTAAATGATGTTTGGGTGTTCTTATGATGTGAGTGGAAAAGTTGGATATGTTACAACTTTGTAACTTTTGACTTTTCCATAAGTCATAAGGAGGCCAAAATAAGGAATCCCAAACACCCACTATATTTACAACAATCTGGCAATATTAATGAACTTTTTTTGCACATATATTGTTTTGTGTTTAAAGAGCCTACAATGTTTGTTTCACATAGGGCCACCAAAATCCACAGGACAGCCTTGTCAAAAGCTTACCACTTTACACACACACACACACACATAATACAAGATTTTGAGTAGGCCTTGTCGCCTTGATAACAAAGGTCTAAATCATCCACACATATTCGCATATAGGACCAAGTATAATATTAATGATTTATATGAGTGATTAAAGACCACAAAATTTGTGTGCAATCTTTCGAGAGATTTTGAATCAATAAATTTATGTAAATTGAACCGTGTAAACTTGAAACACCTAAAAATTTGACCCAATTGTGTTTTTTAGGGACCAATAACTGAACTGGCCCATGCCCACTCCTACTAATCAATGCATTCATATCATATATTTGATATGCTTTTTACTGATGTTATGTGCTTTATTTGATTTTCCTGTCTTGAATTCTATTTATTAATTTTGTTTTCTTATACATACGTGCATCAGTTTCATGCCCATTCATACAGGTGCAGAGACGGATTTACGGTTTGTATATTGTGCTGGTACAACTCCATATTACTTTAAGCACTTATCTAAATCTAGCTCTTTCTAGATTGAATTTCATTGTAGCCACTTGATTTTGTAGCTGTTATTTCTTCTCTATTGGATAATTGGAGTGGCATTGATAAAGAGAAGGCCAAGAACTACATATTGAGTTGTCAGGTATAATATCACGTGTTCCAATACGATAACGTCAATATTTATATCTTATAAGCTAATGTTTTCTTGCAGTCATATGATGGTGGTTTTGGACTAATTCCTGGTCAAGAATCTCATGGTGAGTTTTCTTGCCTTATAATTGCAGTTTGACTTGACACTATTGGTCAACAATACATTTTTTCAAATTTTGCACCTTGTCAAATAAATGAGTAATTAGTATTATTACCATGTAAACTGACTTTATCATTAGGAGCTTTTAGTTTTCTTCTTTGAGAACTAAGTTTATTACTCATAAACCGTTCTTACTTTTAGAATCACAGGTGGTGCAACTTACTGTGCTGTAGCATCTCTTCGGTTGATGGGCTTCATTGAAGATGATATAGTTTCTAAAAGCACATCCTCTTGCATCATAGATGTTCCAATGCTTCTTGAATGGTGTTTGCAGGTACACTTTCCATTTTCCGTTAGATATCATTCGATGGTGAAATGAGTCATTTAACTCTCGTCATCTTTCTCATGTTTCAGAGGCAAGCGGTTGATGGAGGATTTCAAGGAAGACCTAACAAAGTTAGTGACACATGTTATGCTTTTTGGTGAGCTCATAATTACTTCAGATTTCTTCTCTTTTTTTTATATTTTTAGAGTTCACTGGTTTTTATGGTAAATTCGTAGGGTCGGTGGAGTTTTGAAGATTTTAGGTGCTAATAAATTCATGAACGAAAAAACCCTGCGTGAATTTTTGCTCACGTGCCAGTCTGAGGTCAAATCTTTTTTTTTTTGGCTACACTGTTCTTCATAATTTGTTTAAACAAATAATTTATTTTGTTTATCTTTTGCAGTATGGCGGTTTCAGTAAGTTTCCTAGACAATTCCCGGATCTTTACCATTCATATTACGGATTTACAGCATTCAGCATGTTACAAGAAACCGGTCTCAACTCTCTTAATATAGAATTGGGTATCAGTACCATCCAACACACCATGATCTAATTATACTCACCTTATAAATCTTGTATCATTCATTTATCATGTATTGGTTTTCTAATAACTTAACAACAATCCAACTGTTGGTTTTGTATTATTTATCATTTATGCCTTGAAGTTTTGGACTTGTAACATATGCATGGATATTTGTATATTGTACTACATTAAAAATGATGACTCTAAAGACAATGATTTGACAAGAGGTCGTGTTCGGATGGTCAATTTGTCCCTAGTGTTTGTAGCTTTAAGCTTTGCTTCATATCTTCTAAGATTCTACATTTAAGATTTTTCCTTTTTCCTTTTTGGCAAGTACTTATTATTAGACATTTGCATGTTTGCCTCGTTATTTTTTGGTTGCATAGGTGTTTTTGTTATTTGATTTTGTGTTTTTGAAATTGCAGTTGTGGTTATTGGTGTTTGAAATTTGAATAGCTTGTGTTTGCTGATAAGTCTATATGTTTTCAGTTGTTACTTTGTTAGTGAGTTGATTTTATTAGTTTACTTGACAAAGGTCTAAAGTTACTTTATATAACTTCAATTTGTTAGTTAAATAATCCAACTTTTAAGTAATGAAGTATATATTTACCGGGCAATTTAATATGTAGATATGTAAAGTCTTGAATTTAATATGCATTGCATATTGTTCTTGGTGTTCTTTTCTTTACAATCAATCTGTGAAAAGTTTACCCTCGTAAAGGTCGAAGGTTTACATGCATATGATATGAGGAATTGAGGATTGGGTATTATATTTTAGACCGACGCATCGAATCGTTATTCGTTTATAATAAAAATTAAAGAAAGACAATAAGATATTATAACGAATAATTGAAGCATTTGACGGGTGAAATATTATATTATATTATATTATATTATATTCCTTTGGTCTTATCCAAGTGGTGATGGAGTGAAAACCAAGACACAAGACTAGTATAAATAGATGATTTAGGTCACGTGTGTATTGTGAGATTTTATATTATGTTGAGAGTTTGCCCCCGAGGAAGAGCTCTCCCCGGGTGGCCGTTCCTTTATGATTATGTATGTATGAATGTATGTATGAGGTTTCTTGATGAGAATCATTCGGTTAATGAAAATCATACTTCTACATCTATCTTTTGTGTTTTGATTAAAATTGTTCATCCAATTATTGGTTGTTAATCAAATCGAACTCTCCACATCCGTCCATTATTATCGTTCATGAGTGAATACATGTTATGATTCGATCCAAGACCCGAGCTCGTTTATCACCGATTATTCACGCTTCCACACCGGGACTCGGTTCTGTAATTATTGTCAAAATTCTGTAAAGTAATAGCATAAACTTGAGACCGGTTTCTTGTATTATGATAAATATTCAGTACCAGTATCGGTACCAATATTCGTTTTTATATTATAGTTATTTATCAATATACATCATGTATTAATTTCCTTTATGGCATATCACGACATTATTATTTCGGTTTTCTCTTTCAGTTGCTATAGTGAATGTCGGTACCATCACAAACCAAAGGGATAGTGATCATACGACGTGGTGGGAATTCAGTTGGTATAAGTTGTTTTCGTTATGGTAGCACTCATTATAGCATCCGAAAAAAAAACTAAATAAATAAAGTCTTGATATACCTAAAACACTCATTCAGGGCCGGTTCTAAAGTAGGACAGGGTGGCCGACGGATCCCAGCCTAACACCCCACTAGGACCGATTTTTAAAATATATATATATATATATATATATATATATATATATATATTTATGAAAAATGATTTGTATATTTAATATTTAAACTCACTTAGACAACAACTAGCTTGATTTAATGGTTAAGGGGTATGACTTCCAACCAAAAGATTTTAGGTACTAGTCTCACTTGAAACATGTTTAAGCATATTTTTATACAAAAGATTTTTTACACAACTCAAATCATAACCAACTAAGTTCATTCAAAAAGTAAATTGTTTAAACCTAACAAAAACCCATTTTACTTAAAACTCATTTTTTATATTATTTTAGCCTTCGATCCAAAAAATTTTAACACATTTTTATGTCATTTTTACAATATATTACTTAAATTGATTTAAGTATTGAACGAATGTGTGAGAATGATAAAATAAAATATAGTTTCAAAAAATACTGGTGAGAAATAAGAATTCTAGCCAATCTTTATAATTACAATTATCATTTGTCCTTAATAAAAATATTATCTCTTTTCTCCTAAATCAAACAATATAAGAAAATACATTGACATGCTTTTCTCGTTTTCTATTTTCATACCTTATCTCCGTTAATATTCAACCAACTCCAACTTCCTAGATACACTTTCTTGACATTGGTTTATACCTTTTCCTCATGATGGAGCCAGCTATGAAGATGTTTTAGGTTTCATTTGTTTGTCAATGTATTTTGTTGACAATGATTCCCTTTGATCTTTATAGTTTAACATTTGACTTTTCTATATATTTTTCGGTCATCAATGAATAATAACATGAATTATTTTATGTGTTACACATTGAGTGTAATTTGTGTTTTGTCCTTGATAAAAACAAAAGAAAAGTTGTTATAACATTTTATTGTTGTTTTCTCGTAGTTTTTCGAGCTCAATCGTTTAGTTTTCAAGCGCTAAAGCTAAAACCATGTTATTAAGAGTGACAAAATGGCTTTAGAACTTGTGTTTCAGACTTGAAGAGTTTGACATTTCTCTATAATAAGTTCGTCATGCTGCTATCAAACATATGCCTCAAAGCCATGGACGAAGCTTAGTATATAGCTTGGGGGGTGGGGGTGGGGGTGGGGGGGGGGGTCCTTGGCCCCCCTATTTTTATCTAAACAGTTTAAATTTACCTATTTTCGTCCAAATTTTTTTACACGTATTATAAATTTACCCGTTTTCATCCAAAAAATTATGCCCCTACCCCCTCTCATTTATGAATAGTTTTATACATATTGACTCGTCTCCCTTCGCAATTTTCGTCCAAGCTTTGTCACTGCTCAAAACCATTACAATTGTGCATAAAACTAACAATGTTTATGGGGTTCTCGTAGTATTCTACTTAATATTGTTATTATTGAACACGCTTGTGATGAGTTTTTATGAATAAAACTCTATATATGAAAACGGTTTTATTTAATTTGAGTGAGGTGAGTTGAAAAGTGGCAAATACAAAGCAAAGGCGATGTGGCCAGTTGGGGTTGGTAAACTTTCGGCGAATACCACATGTGCCATTGTCACGGGCATCTTTGTGATCATTTGTTGTTTAGGTAAAAGTCCAACTCATTTACAAACACAAAACAAATTCCTAATTTCAATCTTGTTTTTCTTACTTTTCCTATTTAGGTCAAAAAGGATAACCAAATCTAACTCACCTTATACCTCTCTACTCTTTATTCCATTTCAAGAAACCCCTATTTTCCTTATTATGCAAATTAAGATGAAGTGACGTAAATGGGTCGAACTGTTTGTGAGCTTATAGAGATCGGTTTGTTAAAACTCAAACTGAATCAAGCTTAAACGAGCTTAAGTCCAAGCTCAAAGCTAAACTAGCATGTCATTTTTGTCACTGTGATAAGCTTGTTGAAGGTATTAAGTGCAAGTTGAGCTTAATTAAATAGTAGTTTAATGTTTAAGTGATCATGTTATAAGTAGAGATAATGTTAGAGAATGTTTGGGATTGAGTTCTGACTTATTGACTTTTTCAAAATATTAGAGAACTATTTGAGTAGGATTAATATACTTTTTCTAGTATATAGATGGTCTAGGGTAAGCGTAAAGTGTGGTTTTTCGTTCTTAATAATATTAAAAGAGTCGTGGTGAGTTACCACAAACTTATCGGTGATGTTCATGTTGTTCGATCCAATTAATTCCAACAAAGTTTATTTTATATAGTAAATATATGTTGCATAGTAAGGATCAATGGATCATTGTATGTATAATTATGATAAAAATAAACAAACAGAACACATATCGTGTTATTTAGAAATTACACTTGTTAATAAACGCAAAAAATGCTATATGTGTATAAAAATAAATAAATAAATTAAATAAATATAAAGAAGAACCAAGCTTGAGCTTGAAATTTGCTGTGACCCAAGATTCATCTCTCTTAACCTAAACGAGCCGAGCTCACCTCGACTCGTTTACAAGTGATATTCATGCAATTCAAGGTTATAAAAAAATTGACACTGGTGTAATATTCAAGGCTACTTTAGTAACTTGCTCTCTTATCTTTTACCCCGTGTGAATGTGTGATTCATTGGCAATCATTTTGTGGTCCCTGAACTATATGTAATTTCCAATCATGGTCCTTTAACTACAACAGAGTTTTACTTTAGTTGTATAATTATGATTTATTTTCAAATAAATAACTTTACAAGTCCATTTCTTGACATCTACCTTTCATCACAATGTACACCCTACATGTATTATATGTAATCAAGTCCACCGCTCTTGTGATTTCCAACACGTCACATGCTAACGTCATTCGATAACCGATTTAACTGTTTAGTCATTTTCCTAGTTAATAAATAGGATTCAAAAATAGGTCTAAACAAAAAAACACTCCAGCCTAACTTGATATTTTTGGAAAATAAATAGTGTTAACAAGTGGATGTAAAATTGTGAATCTTCTCACCTACCAATGTTTTAGACAAATAAAAATTGCATAAACAGTCCTAAATTTATATAGACTTCTATCCTAGATAAATCTTTTTATAACAAAGGTCCTAAATTTATGATCTTTTTTTGTAAACTTGATATTTAAACTTATGACTTTTAGGCTATCCTAAATAATTTTCAAACAGTCACAAGTTAAAATAACCATGACAACAAGCAAGGACAAAACAAGAAACACAAAACTGTACTAGCAAAATCAGAGTCAATCTGGGCATGACCAAACCAACTGTTGTTTATAACAAATATGTCTGATTTATTGTACTGAAATGAAGATAAAAAGTATGTGTTTTCATTTTCCATATACATCCAATACCATCACTAGTCAGCCAACACATGGTTTAACCTTTACCTTTACCTTTACCTTTACCTTTACTTGTGTTCAGCTTTACATACATGATATCACACAACCTAAACATCATCACTAAAAATAAAGATTCAAGAACCACTTTCTTGAAAGATGTAATCTCATTGGTGATTGAAACTAAAGCAGAAAACCACTTTCACTAATTAAATTAAAGAAATAGCAAAAGTGGCTTTTCTTGAATTAAAAATTAAAACTACTATTAAACCTCTAATAAAAAGTTATACTTATACATAAGATGTTTACATACATAAAAAGAACTTATTATAGTTCTTATTATGATTTGAATATTGGTACCTGGTGATGATCAACTTCCTTATCTTTTGACACAATTAGTGTAATAAAAGATCCACTTTCATCACTTTTTTTAACAGACTCATCAACTGATCCATCAACTCCAAATCTTTCATTCAGTTTTCTCTTTTGAAGTTTATCTTCAGCATCTCTTAAAAACTTAAACTTTGGAGGTGGTGAAGCCCAAATCCTGTTGAACTCAGCATCACTAGATGAATGACTCAAAGGACTAAAAGGTCTATATGTTGAGTCTCTAGGGGTTATAGGTGGAGTCAAGTATGGTGGTGAAGCAAGTGGAGTAAAAAAAGGTGTTTCAACTGAAAACACAACATCACTTAAACTTCTACCTCTTGAACTTTTTTTACTCTTGTCTTCTGACTCCAAATCCTCCTTTGTTTCTTCTTTAATAGTGAACAAAAACCTTGGTGGGCCAGAGAGGTTATGCAAGGCTTCAATGGTCATGTCATCACAATCTTGACCAACTTGTCTGAGCCATGATGGTGGCTGTGGTTCATGAACTTGGGTGTCTGTGGTTAGCCCTGTTGAGCTTAAAGATGAAGGCTTTTTCCAACAAAACAAGTATAAAAACTCTCTTGCTGGACTGTTGTAACTTTCTTGAATATCTCTGTTTGCAACTCTCTTCTTGCACCATAGCAAGTAGTAAAGCTCAGCAATAAGAGCTAATAATAAACACCCAAACACAAGACTTAAACCAAGTCCTACACTACTTGAAGATCTCATATTTGTTACTAGCTTTCAAAACATTTACATGATGAAAACTGAAAAGCCCTTATCTTTAACTGACCTGTAGAGAAGCAAAGTGGCTGATGAAACCATAAAAACTTTGGCTACAAAGATAGGGGTGTCCCAAACTATAAAGTCCAGTTTTATCTATAACTAACTACAAGCAAGCTACTGTGTTGAAAAATAGAGAAAAAAAATGTTTTTTTTTTAAAGTTGAAATGAAAGTCTTAAATGATTATGTATCATTAAACTCGTGAATATCTTTTTGCTTTATACCCACAAAATTTAAATAAGACACATGACCACATTTTGTCTTGTAAATATTCAAATTTTGTGATGTAACATAAAGACAAGAAAAATAAATTTCCACTCAAAGTATTTTTAACTTATTTGACAGTGGCATCATGATTCACTAATCTTAATAATACTGATTTATGGGAATGGGACAATCAATAGATTTTAAGAATAACCATTTGTGTGTTTTAAACTGAAACACTGTTTGATATATTTTATGATAAGTATTTATTTTTTTTAAAAGAAATATGTAATTTAGGAATAAATGGTGTATTTATAAGAGTGGATAAAATAGTGTGAAAAATCTTTGAAAAAAAAGCATAATTTATGGTTTGAGGAGGGATGCCCACAAAATCACATGGCACCACATAAGAAAGAAAGTGATGTATCAGTTTTGCCCTCTTAGAGACTTCAAGTCTTCATATCATATATGTTATTTGAAAAAAAAAAGTTTATTTTTGTAGTTTCAGTTTTATATATAAAAAAAATAAAGTGATGCTCTTTTTAGACTTTTTCATAACAAAGTTTGAACTCTGCCAAAGAGTATTTGGTCCAATGACATCTGGTGGCATAATTGACGATCCCTCTCTTTGAAGGTCAAGGTTCAAATCCCGTAATAAACAGGTTAGATGGATTTAGAATTAGGATAATAGTTGTTAGAAAACACTTTACTAACTTTCATGAAACTAAAACAAATTACAGTTAAAAAATGTTGATCGTTCAGCCCATTAAGCCAACTCCATGTCCAACAAGCCCATTTTATGTTTAAGAGTTTAAAGGTGAATTCACAATTTGTGGGCCTTGTATGCATTTTATTTTTTTTAAATATTGACGATAATTGTGATACCAATTAGCATCCCTCATTGGTCCAATCGATTCTGAATTGACATTGTTAGGTGATTGTTCAATACAGGTTACAACAGTTATACTTCGAGTTTGATCACCCAGCCCTATACCCGACTTTCGGGCTTCTTAATTACCATCCAATTACCCATAATCCTGTTGTGGGCTTTAACTTAATTCAGTCTATGATGATGAATTACTCATAAATGTTGTAAAACAATTGGGCTTAAGTTATTTAACAAACTGGTGGCTATGGACCAGGGTTGTCCATGCCGCTCGTCGCTTGAACTCGTTCGGAAAATGCTCGCTCGTTTTTTCGCATGATTGAAAACGAGCCGCTCTGCTCGGTTCGGTTTGTAAACGAGCCAAGCAACAAGCAAAGGTCTGCCCGGTTCTGTTCGGCTCGAATATTTTTAATTTATTTTATATATAATTATATATGAACAAATATATAAATATATAGACAAAACACATAAATATAAGCTCACAAATAGTTTTATCCCTTTAAATTTTTCATATTCCGTCAATTTATAGTTTTATTTGTTTGCTTCAAGTTTTTAGAATACTAGAAGTTTGTTTGCATGATCATTTTATCTCACTTCAAACTTATTTTTAATAAAATTTACAATCTATTACACGTTTGTTTAAAAACTACTAATTTATTTATAAAATATACCATTTACAACCTTCAAATTTGTTTCTTATTGAAAATTTTAAAGTGAAAAAGATAATAAATAATGCTTGAAATCGCTCGATGTTCGATCGAAAATGCTCGATTCGATTTTGGCTCGTTTCGGTTTTGGCTCGGTTCGAATTTTAGCCGTTCGGTTCGGTTTTAAATAAGCCAAGCAACGAGCAAGCCTTTGCTCAGTTCGGCTCGGCTCGTGAACAGCCCTACTATGAACCATTCGTTCTGTCATACCAACCACTATTACTCATTTTCCTCATTTGGATATCGCATTATCGCAGCTTTGATTTTTGTAATTCGAGTGAAGACTTCTCAGTCACCTATTCTTGGATTACTCTCATGCCTAACTATTGACTTATCCTCTCATTCACAACCAATGCGTCAAAAAATATGTTGATAGTATTTATGGTCAAACGTTTCTTATGAACTTTAATATCACTTATGTTCACGGTCTTTGTATGATCTATGTATTAATAAATGTTATAAGAGTTCAAAACTCACAAAAAAATTGACAGTATATGACATTCATAACACATTCAAGACAATGTTTGTTAAAGCATAAAACTGCTATAGCTTTTGTAACTCTTATCACCTTACTTGATAACAATATGGGCAAGTATTTATCATTATGTCCATGCTCATCACTTCATCTAAATTTTGTAAAGTATCATATGTTCTAAATAAGAAGAAAATTATAATTATTCTGAAAATCCTATAAAAAAAACTATGCACTCGATATCCGAACAATGGTAGAAGCTTCTTGTCTAACCTCTACATCTGAATCCGAATCCAAAATCCGAAACAATATTTGAGATGAAGGTATAGCATCCGTCCGACATATTGGGCAATTAGAATGAGAACACAACCACATATCAATACACGGTACATGAAAAGAGTGTAAACATTCGGGTAAAGTACGTAGCTCTTCATCCTCCTCGAATTCACACAAACAAATCGAGCACATGCCATCATCTTCACCATCTCCTCCTTTTGTACCTAACCCCGACCCCTTTTGATGCTTGTGTGCCGGGATAAGGAGAACCACTGAGTTCTCCAGACTGTAGTCGTTGTCCTGATGATTTTGTTGGTGCACATGATGAGGTGCATTATGGCTCCGCCTGCGGTTGCACCAAGTGACGGTGATGAAATGGTAGATCGCCACGAGGACGGCTACCAATGAAACTATGACTAGAAGGGAGATTAGTTTGAGTGTTAGTGAGTTATCTTCCATGATGCATTAACAACATTTGGTAGAAATTATGTATGATTTAGAAAGCGGCATATGGAATCTTATTATGGTTTCGGACATTACAATGAAGCCAATTGTCCCATTTAATGTTGTTGTTAGTCGGCATCTTTCAAACACATTGACTTGATCAACTAAACTTCTTAATGTTATCTTCTTAATAAAATTTAATAAATATATAAACAATTGTTTTCTGGAGTTTTGTGTTTGTGTTTTTATGACAAAACTGCCAATTATGATGGGGGTTTTAGTTTGTATATTTATTTGACCCAATTACAAATTTTGTCCTTTAAAAAAAGCCAAATTACGGTTCGTGTCCTTTCCTTGCAGGCGGTGTCCTTTAAACTTTTTTTTCCTACAAGTTTTGTCCTTTACGCTAACTGGGTTAGAAAAAGTCAGTTAAGTATGACATGTGCCAGACATGTGATGGGCATAATTGTAATTTTAACAGGGGAATATATTATATATATTTTCTTTTCTTTCTCTCTTCTTTCTCTCTAAGCCATAAATTCCGGCCACCTCTCCTCTTCCTCTCCCGCCGCCTCCTCCCACCACCAACCTCCAACAGCCGCCTCCACCGCCAGTACCACACCAACCTCCCTCAACGCCGCTTCAACGTCCGCCGCCATACAACCTCAGCTTCCGAGTCGGCGCCGTTTTCCGGCAGCCGGAGAGCCCACCGGAAAAACGCTCCGCCTGTACCTCCCATTCCATCATCACCACCGCCATACAACCGCCGTAGATCTATTACCGGCGGCTAACTGTTCTTCACAAGGTACGATTCAATTTCTACATCGATCGATTTATGCATCGTTTTAGGTTACCATTCGATTTAATCTTTGTGGGTCAATTTCATCTGGGTGTTATTGATTTTTGTTTGTTAAAGCTTGGATCTTTACGGGTGTTCTTGATTTTTGTTAAAGCTTGGATCTTTATTGTTTCTGGGTCGTTTGTTCTGGGTCGTTTGCAATCTGGGTGTTTTTGATTTTTGTTAAAGGTTGGATTTTGAGTGTTTCTTGTTGTTTACGAACCATTGATTTATGTTTGGGATCTGTGAAAATGTATAAGTGATGTCATTGTTGATTGGATTAGGTTTTGATTGAATTTGGATCTGAATCGGTTGGGGGAAATGGAGCCTGAGGGGGTTAAGCGTCGAGGGAGGAAGAGGAAGAGAAGGAAGGAGTTGCAGGTGGTGAAAAGACAAAAATGCCCTCACATGCGTCTCACGTGAGGGCATTTAACTGAGTTTTTCTAACCCAGTTAGCGTAAAGGACATAACGTGTAGAAAAAAAAAGTTTAAAGTACACCGCCTGCAAGGAAACTTAGAAAAGGACACGAACCGGTTTTTGGCTTTTTTTAAAGGACAAAATTTGTAATTCTGTCTATTTATTTTGCATATAATGCTAACCATATGACTTTAGAGTTATGGTTGATAAACATTTGTTATGATTATAAGTCAATATTATTAACTTATAACATGTTTTGATGGTTGGGTGGTCAATGATTATAAGTCAATATTATTAACTTATAACATAATTCTTTTATTTTACACAGTAGGTTACGACATAGTTTATTTAAAAATCGAGTATACTTGTTTACTAATGACATAAATCCTGGACGGCAGGATCAGCTATGACTTTAGTGTCGTACTCAGTCAAATCAATCCAGGTAAGCCCATCAGAGTTTATTTGAATGGACTTTATAGAATTGGGCTCACCACAAGCAAAACATCGTTCTGTTCACTTTGTAGTTGGCTTCTACAATTTGATTTTGACATGCACAAACCGGTTAATTACCGGTTAGTGGTCAACGGTCAAATATATGTTAGACCGGTTAATGGGGTCGGGTACTACCCGATTTTCAAGCACAAAAACCCTAATTGGTATAACCTAACCAGTTAACAGGAAAAAAAACCGGTTCAAAAAATAATAAAAAGCTAAAACCAGTTTCGGTTAACTGGTTTCTGAGCCAAAATTTATAACTGGTTATAAAGTGTCGGGTATAAACCATTTTTTATTGGACCGGATAGTAACCGGTTAGGCTTCCGGTTACAAACCGGTTAGCTTGTGCACCTCTATCTACTATTAGGTATTCGGTCTCTCTTTCATTGCAATTTAGACATACAAAACTAGAGGCATCTATAGCTAGGTTGGCGGATTCAGGTTCACATATTGAATCAATTAAACCTAAATAGCTAGCCTATTTGTTCATGTCAAATACATCGACCCTAATGACACGCTTAAAACCATGTAACTTAAACAAAATCCATATAACTTGTTTAAATTGGTTTATAATCCATATGTTAATGGTTTTATTAACATATTGTATTAGAGTTGTAAACGAGCCATAAACATGTATTAAAGTTATAAACAAGTCATAAATGGGTTGACCGGGTAAACTATACCTGAAATTTTAATATTTTATTTATTATGTTATATTTTTAAATGGGTTGAAGGGTCAACCCATTTAATATTTAGTATAAACCCAAACACAATCCATTTAAACCATGTCACGTGACCAACCCAAAACCCAAATTATTACTATCAAAATTATTGTCGTGATTCAACTCTTTAAACAGAATTTGTAATTAACGTCTTACAAAAGAATAATGTGTTCATGAAACGTTTTTGCCTTTCAACTTTACTACCTATTTTTAAAGAAGACAAGCTTTCGAAGAGTTAGGCTGAAAACAATTATAAGGAGGACACTCTTGTGGATCAAAATAAGGTGCAATAATATTAATCATATGTCAAAGTGAAAACACATAACGAGCATAGCGAATGCTTCGTTGACAGAAATGTTACCTAACCGGTTACTTTTGAATATGGGGACATGTTTATAATTTTATATACACCACATGGTAGGTTTTTGCTATTTACCATATTATATATTTTAAACTATCATGATAAAGGTTTGTAAAGTAAAAAATCATTGAGGTGAACCGTATGCAAAATTAAACACGAAAGCATAGATAAAGAGTACAAAAAGATTTGATACAGATATAGTTACTTTTTTGTGGGTACAAGTTGTTTATACTTATTCTTGTTTATAAAAATTTATAGGATTAAAACTTATTTATATTATTAATTTATTTGATTAACAAATGATTCAAATGAAATTTATTAACCCAATTTATTTTACATGTAAAGGAATTCAACATTTATCACAAATTAAGAAAGTAATTTTGTCGAATGGAAATAGAATCTCCAATCTCTCACCGTGTGTCATTGCATAAGATATCTTGAAAGCACAAGAGATGTCTTGTCAGCATAGGAGGACATAACATATTATCGTAGCATAGTATGAACGATGTAACATGTTTGTACAGCTGTCTACTGAAAATAACTTGATTCTTTTTTTTATTTATATATTATGTAGTAAACAAATCTTATCACTCATCTCTTCCATCTTACTTTCTCAAATTCTAACTTTAATCAGAATTAAAAATATCATATATGTCAACACATAATCTATATATTATCTCCATTAATTTTTCAAACAAAATAACTTATTTTGACTTAACAATAACTAGTAGTTTACCCGTTCGGTGGACGGGAACATCAACGCAAGAATGTGACTACTACATCATTCATTAACATGAATAAGCGGAAAGCAAGTTTGGATGAGACATTGAGGTCATAAGGACATTAAGAGAACTCCTATCTATTGGTGAAGATATCTTGATGCAGCCATGGTTGTAGCCCATCCCCATGGTGACACCATCTCCTGCAGCCGGGGAAGCTTGGCCGCGTAGGCGGGTACCGGGTAGTTTAATCTAATATGGCAACCTCTCTCTTTCTTTCTATTATGAACCAAGTAGTTTACTGCTAATTATCGTCAAATACATAGTTAAAACTTACAATTTACACTTTTGGATTATTAGAAAACTAAAATGGATAACTACACATGACGAAAACACAGTAGCAGTTCTAAGCACATCAATCAAGTCTACTATACCACATTGTATGCTAATTTCATTCACCAATTTTTGCTTCGATATCCATTATTCCAATTTTCTCATCTCTTGTCAGCACAATTTATTCTTTGACTTAAAAGTCAAAATGACAATTTTGCACAACAATTTTCTACTTTTCTACATTTCACAAATACCCTCATTTTTATAAATCTAAACAATATTAACAATTGACATGTAAACATGAACTTACTGGGTAGCAGCTGCCAAATAAGAACCCATCTAGAAAACTAAGGGTGTGAACTTATAATAACATGAAATTTACGAGTTTGGGTATAATCTAAACTTTGGTTGGGTTAAGTAGTTAACATCGGGTCAACTTGATTACATACATTAAAGATAAAATTCAAGCAATTAACTCCTAAGGTTAACAATTTCAAGCCATGATTACATACATTAAAGATAGCAATATTCTGAATCACTGAATGAATAAGATAATCACATACTCATATTGTTTTCTTTACTAAAGAAACATATCAAAAACATTTTCTTTTAAACCCAAAATAAATCACTCCCCAATATGTCGAGTCTGAGAGCTACCATTCACTTCACACATACTTCTAAACTGGGTCTTGTTAAGAAGGAAACCTGAACTTTATTCAGACCAGAACTTCACAAATGCAGCAACGGCCTTCATATATGACAAGATAGGATTAGTTTCTTGCTGGCGGATTTCTTTGTTGCTACTGCTTCTTCACACGAGTCACCGTTTAAAGATTCACGTTTATCACAAAATCAATAATCTCAAATACCCAACCATTAAACCATTTTAAAGATGATTAAATGTTTAATGTAATCATTAAATTGTGCTATATGTGTAAAAGCTTTCTAGGCTTTGCTCTTTATACAAAAAGGACAAAAATCTGCTTGCAAATCTGTTGACCGAGCCTGTTATGTACTAAGAGTGACCCATTTCAATCATAGACTCATAGTTGCATTTTCAAGTCACCCAACCTACCTGTGTTGACCGAACCCGTTATGCAGTAATGATTAAATGTTGAATATAAACATCAAACTATGCAAAATCATTGCACAAAAGAATTTAAGATTTCACCTTTGTGGGGTTGAACGTGAGTTGAGAAGGTGGTGAATCCTTACAAATAAATCAATGCATAGGACTATAGTACACCAATCCTTGAACGTAAAATACCAGCCATAACTACATAAAATAAAAGTTAAAAGAAAAAGTCAAGAGCTTTTAACAAATTCATTAGGTAATTAATACTTTAAACAAAGCTTAAATTCAAGATTTGTTCTAAATAACTAACTTGAATTTAAGCCTATCATATACATATTTCTGAAGAAGAAATCTAGCGGGAATTTAATATATTAGCATTATATCTAAACATAATGAATTCCCTCCTCTGCTCCTCACCATCATGTCAAACTTATCTTTCACTCGATATGTAAACGGATTTTTGGTACCGATCTTAACTTTAATGTGAGTAGTATACCATATTGAAAAAAAAATTAGTTAATGAGGGACATGCTCAATGTAAAAACCATATTGAGCAAACATATTTACAAATGTAAACTTGATATTGAATGAAGAAGACAAATTAGTTAATGAGGGTGCATCTTCAATGCAAAAATCCACAAAAAATAATTTAAAACTAATCTTACAAGTTATTTATCTTTCCTAAAAAAAATCTATTTCCACCAATTTAGTGGACTCCTATTTTAATAATTTCAAAAGAAAACTTCAAAAAACTTGTGAAGTACAAAAAGCTGTAACCAAGACCAAGAGAGAGAAAATCACATTTTGCTTACTATTTTCTTATTCAAAAACATCAGAAAGATGAACAGAGTTGTATCCGTCTTTCTAGATACGACCAAGCCTACCAAAGGTAAAAAGAAAAAAAAAATAGCAGAACCCGCCGCAAGGATTAGCTCCACAAAATAAATACATTACAGAGAAATGTCAAAAGGTAAAGACAACCTTCAAAACAAACCAAAAAAGTAGGCATAGCACAAAAGAGGTTTACCAACAAACTAACTCTAGTCCAAGTCCAAATAAAATAAAATCTTGTGTTTGATGTCTCCATTACAATGTTCATCCTTGAACGAACACGAACAGGTTGTGCTCAGATAAATTTAAGTTTCATATAAGTTATTTCAATGCATCTTTAGCACTAAAAAAGTGCAAACTTCACTAAAAATTGCCCTAGTGTCAGGACAAATTTATTACAAAATTTTAACTCTGTCAATTGGATTATTTTAATTAAATTCAAATTGTGATTCTTGACAGACGTGATTCAAAATATTATGATATATGCTTCTATTTTGCATCATTGTACATGAAATTAATGCAACACATAGAGCTGGACATTGAAACACATATCTTAATTCATCTATATTAAGGACGTACCTGAGTAGAAAGAACTGGCAATATAGGAATCTGAACTGGATTAGGGCTTGAGTATGAATCGTTGTGGTGCAGTTGGAAAACGGAGAATCAGCTAACCGAATCAAATGGTGATGCTGGTGGAATTTGCTAGCCTACAACATCAGGCAAAGAGATGAAGATCAAACTTGAACTATGCACTATTAAGACTTTAAGAGTTATAGTTTCATAATTCAGGAATCCGGATATGTTTTGAGAGTTCCACCATGGTTCTGCACAGTTGAGTTAAAATGAAAATATTGAGACTCATTCAAAATTTATGAACATATTTTATTCCTCTTTACAAACATGTTTTCAAAAAAAGATTACTTGGTGTTATAGTTGACTAAGATTACTAGAGTTTGACAAAAACTCCAACACGTAGCTGACCCATCTGCAATGAAGAAGAACTCATTAACGTATAACCAAATTTCAAAAAGCCATTAACACATTAGAAAGCTAGAATCATGGAATATAATAGTTTTATTTAACATGAAGGAAACAAATAAAATAGAATAAAAAAACTTGATAATAGTTACAGGTGTAAACTTACATCCATCGATTTGGGTTTCATCTAACCTGCAAAATATTTGCTTTTCTTAAGAAAAGCATAGACGAAGCTTACCCAATATTCACTATTGTTTCCGTTTTATCACCGGTGAGAACCCAAACCTTGATTCTTACATGAGCAAAGCAAGTTATTCTTTTATTGCAAAATTAAAGCTGCAGTTGAGTTAATACAATAAAGAAATGCCAACACCACTCAATTAGAAAATATATAATAGAAGCAAAACAATGTTAGAGTGGGTTCATTTAATAATCATACTAATGAAACTCTTTTGATGTGTCACCACAACCTTCATAGGTTCTTCACCATATTACAAAATCTACTTTTAAATCCATGTTAGATAAAAATATATTCATTAATCCTTTTATTCTCCAGTAGCCAAATTTCACTACAAATCTTTCATAATACCAATAAGTGAAAATAGAAATATTTTTTTTATAAACTGTATAATGTTGTGGCAGCTATAGCAAATATAAAATTGTATGGGATATCAATTGGCAGTGCACACCTATTTAAAATTTTTAGCCTCCATGAACCCCATTTCCAGCTGCATTCCTGTTCAATTTCCATCACAAATTTAAAATCAATTTGCTAGTGATAATAACAGATTATATATATATATATATATATATATATATATATATATATATATATAACCTTAGCAGCATATACGATTGAGGAAGACGAAGTTAAGAGGTGATTCAATTGAAGTAGCATAGCTGAATTGAAGAAAGGCCTTACCAAATTGCTTTCTTTCCCAATTACTCCGTTCAATAATCTCTTCCTTATGCATATACGATTTAAAAGGGAGCTTGAGGATTACATATAGATCGTGGAAACCGCATAGGAGAAGGGAGAATGTGAAACCGACTGCCCATATAACAGCGTTATCATCTTTAACAGCGTCTACGGATTATTTGATTATTATTGACATTACCTACATGAATAAATATTGTAATTTGATTAATACAAAGTTTGTAATTTTATTAATTAATTTGATTGGAATTTAATGAAATATTGATATGGTTGATAAATTTTCTTGGTTGAAATTTCATAATGTATTGAAGCAAATTCATGTAATCATTATGACATTACAACTTGACGTTGATTTCAAGTATGTGAATGTGATCAAATAAAAAAAAATTAAAACATATTTGTTTTTGGTGGGTTTTGGTAAAAGTTGACTTAAGTTGGAAGAAGAGTTACGTTTTAAGTTTTAACAATAATGAAACTATATAAATCAGCTACAATCATATATGAATTGATTTAAATGAAAAGACTCAAAGAGGCATTGAGTTTTGAAAAATAGCAAGTTTAGGTAAAAATGACTTCTTTAACGACAATATTGACTTAACTACTGATTTTTTGTTAAATTAATTGTCATGTTGACCAAAAGCGAAATTTATATAATCAAATATTCAAATGTACTTCCTAAAGCCACGAAGTTATCGGGACTGTTTGGGTTGAAAAGTGGGTCAATGAGATCCAAATATGCTATAAGAGTATAAGGTGATTGGACAAAATCAAATGAATGCCTATAGTTGAATAGACCCTTAATTTGGTAATGTTAATAGTGAAATTGACCTATAAGTGAACCCATTTTTACCTTGTGCTAAAAAAACATAACAGATTGGTGACAAACTATCTCTTGGTGTCATGTTCTATCACAAAAAGCCTAAGGTCACATGTTACTATTGGTTCAAGTTTCCTCCAATTCCTTGAACACGGTTGAAGAGATTTTTGAGATCCTAAAGAGTATCCAATATTTCATCGGAAAATAAAAGGTTGCTAAGATCTTCGTTGCCGGAGTTTGGTTCTCGTGGTATGCTCAGAATGACACAGTATTTAACAATAGATCAAAACAATATATCAAAATCGACATCAAAGTTAGGAATCAGATAAATATATATACACTTATCTAAGTTAAAAAGGTTAATTGAAGAAACACTAAGTGACCCCGGCAGATTACGGATAATCTTAGGGTTAAGTAGATGTTTCCCACGAGGGTTAGGTCCGGCAAAGATGGTTATTCTTAACCTGCAAAACAGACACCGTGAGCTCGTCACTGAGAAGGGGGGGTTCCTCCTTGTGACCACCCTCCGGCGTGAGAATCAGACTAGGTTGCTCTGGATATAAGTGTATATTAAGAGAAATAGCTAGAGAAGATAAGATAATCATACCGTTCCAAGGTGTTGGAGTATTTATAGCCGAAGGTAGGTTTCCAAGGAGGTACGGCCAGCTGTATAATATTCATTTTCCACCAACTATGGGCTATGTACGTGCCACGATGGGAGTTGGTGGGTAGGCAGCGGCTGATAGTGACATGGCCGGCTGTATACTATTCCTTTTCCACCAACTACGGGCTATGTACGTGCCACGATGGGAGTTGGTGGGTAGGCAGCGGCTGATAGTGACGTTTTGTACTAGAGCGTGCTCCTCCTCGTACTATTGTCGGTGAGCTGTCACCCTGTGATTGGTTCATGGGCTGCTTTGGTCAGATCTTGTCTATTTTGTCCATACCTTGGCAGGTTTTTTCTTCATCTCCATTGTCACTTTAGAGCTTTACTTGTCTTCTAACCCTTCGATTCAGAGCCTTTATCTTTGCTTCCGGATTCTGTGTTTAAACAATCGGATTGCTCTTATTCTGCAATCGCATGTCTCTTAACCCAGACACTACCGAGTCCCCCAGTAAAGGCCGTGTGAAGTCAATGGTTATCTCTAACTTGAAGAAGACCGGCAAGGGTATTCGGGTTGTCGAGGCTTCGTCGGAGGAGGGGGGAAAGAATAAAACGGCGAAAAGATGGGACGAGATCCCCTGCAAGTTGAAACAGCCTGAGCTTGATAGTCTCATTGCTTCTCAGGGTTTTCTCCCTGAGTATGGTTGTCTGCTCCCGGCAGCCGGGCAGACGGCTGCGGATCCTCCTGCCGGCTATATCTCTCTATATTCTCATTTTTTTACTCACTGTAACCTTCGTCTTCCGATGACAAGGTTTATAGGTGCGCTCCTTCAATTTTATGGGATTCACATATCCCAAGTTCACCCTTTTGGGTTGGTGCGCATGACTCATTTTGAGTTTATGTGCAAAGCGCAGTGCGAAGAGCCTACTCCTCGCCGCTTTCAATATTTTTATAAACCAAAGGTTCAAGATTCTTGGTTTTCGTTTATTCCGCGCAGTCAGAAGGTTAAATGCTGTACTGTCACTTTTAAGAGCCTTCATGACTGGACTGAGAAGTTTTTCTACGTCAAGGCTGGTGTGATTCCAATCCGCATGACTATGCGCGCGATCACTTCTGCGCCCGCGGATGACAATGTCCTTAAGAACCCAACGGGCACATGGGTTAAGAAGTTATCTGCTAAACCATCCCCCGCCAAGAATATTTGCCAGGAAGCGCTGGTGGGGGTTGGTATGAGCAAGAGGTGGACTGACAGCGAGACTGAGCCTGTCATCCGTGTTGATGGCTCAGGTGGGTTGTTTGTTCATTGCATTAATTCTTCGCGAGTATAATTCGTTTTGCTGATATCACTTGTCTTGTTTTATGCAGACAGCAAGGAATACATCCACGCCGCCTATGACGAGCATACGGAGGGTGGATCTGCTGCGCTGAACCCTGGGGAAACCGCCTTTCCTGATCGTTTTGACGATATGTTTATTCCTGTTGACTTAGAGTTTTGCCTTGACAGTGATGTGCCTGGTAAGCCTTTGCATTTGTGCTTAGGCCCTTAGAATACCAAATTTGGTTTTATCATTTCTGTTGCGCGTATTGTAGATGCGCTCGCTAATTATGAGTTAGAGCCTGTGGAAGAGGAAGGGGAGGAGGCAGAAGCTGAAGCGCAAAAACTCAAGCGCAAGGCTAAAGGCAAAACTGGCGCAGGGGCCAGTAAAAAACAGAAAAAAGATGATGCCTCTGTTGCCCAGAATCTTCCTCCTACTCAAGTGAAGGAACTTGAGAAAACCAAGGGTTTTACTTCCAAGTTTTCCTCTTCTTCTTTGCCTCAAGGTGTGGGCAATCCTCCAGTCCACACGAGGTATGGTGCTGCCACCTCATCTCTGCGCGCGGCAGACAAAGGAAGCGGTGCTGCGCCTGCTGTTTCGTCTTCTCCAACAGGTATACTTTGTTTATATTTTGTGGTTTTATGAGCGTGATTCCAATAGAGTTATTAATGAAGCTTTGTTCACTCAAATGTTTGTAGAGCCGGCAACGTTGGTGGCTCACCCTCAGGCGCAGCAAGGTGCCAAGGCTATGCCGAATGTTGTTTTGAAGTCCTCTGTTTTGCCCTCAAAAAGGGGGAAAATGGACTTCATGGCGATGCTTAATTCGCGGACTGCGGTGCGCCAAGGTATTTATTGCGCTTTGATTGTCTGATTTTTTCCTTTAGTTCAAGTCATGAATCATTTCTCCTTGTTGGTTTTTTCATAGGAATTATAGCTGGCACACAAGCTGCTGGTGGCACTGCTAGCGCTGGCGCCGTCAGTTCTGCTCCTGCTCCAACAAGTACTGAATCTCCCCTCATTGGGATCACTAAGGAGCAGGAGACTATTTTTCGCGCTGCTCTAACAGCGTCAAGACCTCCTTCACCTCCTCCTGCGCGCAGCCCTCCTCGTGAGACTATTTTTGATTCTTCCAAGTCGCAGGAGAAGAGACCTATTATAGAGGATGAAGAGGAGGTTAATTTTGAAAATTCTGATGGTGGCCGCGTAAGCCCTATAGCGCCACGAGATTTCGTGGCGCAGCCTTTTTCTCATGGGGCAGGCAGGAGCTCATCAGCTGGCGCTAATCTTTCTGCCGGTTCTCCCCAGGTATAAGTTTATTTTGCTCCGCTGTGCAGACTTCCAAATTAGTGTTTAGATAACTAAAACGTTTCTTTGCGTTGCTTTGTGTTTGTAGGGAGCCGATCACATATACCGCCCGAGCTGGAGTATCACTGAAGAGAGCTCATTCCAATCCTTGGGCGTATGTGAAGACTTTTGGGCTCACTCTGTTCCTCCAGTTGAAAGGAGGTTTCAAGAGGACCGCGCTCGCGTGGATTTGCTTAATAACCACCTTTTTGCTGGGTCTGCGTTTTTTGCTGCCTCCCAAGAGCTTCGCAATGATTATATAAAGGTATGTGATGCCCTTGCGGAGGCCAAGCAAGAGGCTAAGATTTCTGCTTGGAATCTTTCTGATGCCCGAGAGAAAGCTGAGAAACTCCAAGCAGAACTTAGCGAGAACCGGTCAAGTTCCAACGCTGCTTTTGTGAAGCGCGGGCTTGAGCTGCAAGCTGCGCGGGAGAAACTGCAAGTGGCAGTGGCAGAGGCAGATGCGGCCAAGTACGCGCGTCGAGCGCGTGACCTGGAGTTGGCAGTGGAGGCGCATGACCAAACTATTGCGCAGGTTAATATTGAAAAATCTTTATTGGAGAGTGAGGTTGCGCGCCTGAAGAAAGAGCTCGATGCTGCGCGAGCGGAAAAGAATGAAGCCTTAGCGGCAGCAGCGTCTGACAAAGAAGAGCTAAAACAAGCCAAGGAAACTGTTAAGTTGTTAAACTCTCAAATCCCTGCTCTTGAGACGTCTGTTTCTTCCCTCGCGCAGGACCGTCAATGGCTGATTTCACAGGGTGTGACTCGTTGTGCTTATGCCATGAAATACTCAGACGAGTTTCAAACCCTTGTGATGGACTGTAATGCGGCGTCGCGCTTGGTGGGTCGGGCTGAGGGGTTTAAGGATGGTTATGAATATGGCATGCTATAGAAGAATCCATCCAACTACCCTTATCAGCTCGACGCTGTCTGCGCTGACATGGCTGAGGTGGGGGAGAAGTACTTGAATACTCCAATTCCCATCCTTGAGCAGGTATTTTAACCTTAATGAGTTTACTTGACTTATTTTCATAATCTTTTGTACTTATACTGTTCCTTGTGACTTGCAGATAGCCGCGCTTGCTGACCAGCCCGATCTTGGCGCTTTAAAGAAATTACTTGATGAATGTGAAGGGACTGGTGGCAATGATGATGGCGCGGGCAACGCTACCTCTGCCAGCGGCTCTGGCGTGGCCAAAGGACCTACTCCTGACGCTATCATGACAGAAGACGACTATATTCAAGACGAACAGCTTGATTATGGTAAGTTTGGAGATGACGAGGAGCGGGCTGCGCCAGATGCTGAGGGAGGAAATAATGATGAGGAAGATGAAGAGGCTGATATTAACATAGAGACTTGAAAAGCCCTTCTTGTTTTTTTTTTTTTTTGTGTTTGTAGTTTTTACCTCATCATTTGTAAATTTGTAAACTTCTATGTTTCGGAATGAAATTTTGTTTTTCCCTTATTCGCATCTTGCGCATTCCCAGTTCATCTCTTTATATTGCATGTGTGTGCTTGTTGAATATAAGGTATGCTTACACATTGAAACTTGAACAAGGTTGTAAGGAAATTATTTTTACTTAATCCTTAACAGTTGTCATATTTCAAGTTACTTTGCGATATTCTGAATATGCTGACACGTGCCTTGGCATTTCATTATTCCTCTTTTGCGCGACGTTATCGTGCATTTATTATAGGGAATTATGAATGAGTTTTTTAGCCTTTACGTGTCAGTATGTGTTACTCTGCCTATATCCATTATAATCCCATGCGCGGCCCCAACCTGAGACCTTAACAACTATGCTTTGGCATGTGCTTTGCCTTAGTTGTGCTTAGGTATTTTTATGGTCCAGCTGCGCAATACGTAGGATGGATGCTATGAGTAATTTGAGCTAAGGCTCATATTATTGGGCTAAGGCCCTGACGTTTTAGAGTTAAAACTCGTTAACGCGTCTGAGCTTGAAGCTCGCGCATGTATGTTTTACTTCGTTTTATTTTTAGTTTGATGTCAATACAATATTGTCATATTGCTCAAAATTAATAAAGGGAAGTGTGAAACATGTATGCAAAAGGTAATAGAACGCATATTAAGAAAAAATAGAGCGTATCATTATTCATAATGGCTTAAAAAGCATTGATTACAAACTTGACAACTTTTATATGAAACATTTTCTAAGTTGTGCTTCGTTCCATGTGCGCGGGATCTTCTTTCCATTTAAATCTTTTAAAGCGTATGCGCCTTTTCCCAATTCTTCCGAGACTTGATAAGGTCCCTCCCAGTTGGGAGACATCTTTCCCGGGGGTATTGCGCGACTAGCTTCATTGTTCCGAAGGACAAAATCATTCTTCTTGAAGTGGCATCCTTTCACGCGCTGATTGTAGTATTTTTCTAGCTTTTTCTTGTATTTGGCTTCACTGATGATAGCCGCCTCTCTGCGTCCCTCAAGTAAATTGAGATCCAACCTCCTTTCTTGCTCGTTATCCGTCTTACTCATCATGAGCACTCTATAGGATGGGCATCCAATCTCTGCTGGAATCATAGCCTCCGTTCCATAGGATAGGCTGAACGGGGACTCACCATTGCTGGTTTTGCTTAATGTCCTGTGCGCCCACAGGACATTAGGTAACTCCTCGACCCATGCATGGGACTCTCCCTCCAACCTTTTCTTCAACCCATTCAGCAAGCTTTGGTTCGCGCGTTCCACTTGGCCATTCCCTTGAGGGTGGTATACTGAAGTGAAGACCTGATTGATGTGCAATTCCTTGAACCAACTGGATATCTTCCTGTCAGTGAATTGTTTGCCATTGTCGCTCACGATTTCCATGGGCAGGCCAAAACGGCATACGATGTGGCTCCAAATAAATTGCTTCATTGCCTCGGCTGTGATTTTTGCCAGTGGCTTGGCTTCAACCCATTTTGTGAAATAGTCTACTGCCACTACCAAAAACTTTACTCGCCCTGGCGCTTGTGGTAAGGGACCCACAATATCGATTGCCCACTTGTGGAAAGGCCATGCAGAGGTCACCGGAATCAAGTTGTTCTTTGGCCGCATGGTATTTGGCGCATAGCTCTGACACGCTTTGCATTTTTGGATCTCTTTTAACGCGTCTAAGTGCATGCCTGGCCAATAGTAACCTGCATTCATTGCCTTGGCGGCCACCATGCGCGGGCCAGCATGTATTCCACAGATTCCTTCGTGTATCTCTCTGATCACATAGCTTGCTTCCTCAGCGTCTAGGCATTTCATGAGTGGTCCAAGATAAGAGCGTCGATATAACGTACCATCGAGAATTTCGTAGTTCTGCGACTTGTGTCTTATCTTCCTCGCCTGTGCGCGATCGTCTGGTACCTTTCCCTCCTTCAAGAATTCCATTATTGGAGTTATCCATAATGAAGGTGTTGTATGAATTACAAGAACTGACTTCGCTCCCACTGACGGGTTGCTCATTACTTCCACCCTGACATCTTTGCAAAAATGATCGAAGCTGGTTGATGCCATCTTACTTAGCGCGTCGGCAGACTTATTTTCACTGCGCGGAATGTGTATGATTCTGAAAAAGTCAAATTGTTCGGTGAGTTTCTTCGCCTGCTCTAGATACAGAGGCATGGTGTTCTCCTTGGCATCATAAAGGCCATTGACTTGTGCTGCTTCCAGGTATGAATCTACATGAGCCTCTAGCTTTTTAACTCCGAACTTGTGCGCGATGCGCAAACCAGCCAGCAGGGCTTCATACTCAGCTTCATTGTTGGTGCTCTTGAAATCCAACCTGATTGTGTAAGTATACTCATGATTTTCTGGATCCACCAGTTTGAGGCCTGCGCCGGACCTTCGTTGTTTGAAGCTCCATCGGTGAATAATCTCCAAACGTTTTATTCATTATTGGCTTGCGGAGGGTCTACTTCGCGCTGAGCCTCTTCGACTTTTCCTTCAGGGATTTCTGCGATGAAATCAGCTAAGACTTGTCCCTTGATTGCTGGACGAGGCTTATAGGTGATCGTGTGCTCCCCTAATTCCAGCGCCCATTTTGTTAGCCTTCCTGAGAGCGCGGGACGTCGCAAGACTTGCTGGATGTTGTAATCAGTCAGGACTTCAATAGCATGACCATTGAAATATCTGTGAAGCTTGTGCGACGCATGCGTTAGTGATAAAACTAACTTTTCTATAATGGTGTAGCGCGTCTCAGGATCTGTCAGCACCCGACTTACATAATAAATTGGTGTTTGGATTCCCTTGCGATCCACCAATAATACTGCGCCAATGGCGCGCTCTCCTGCTGACAGGTACAACGTTAAAGTTTCACCAGGTAGTGGAGCTGCGAGCGCAGGCAGATTTATCAGACATTCTTTTATCTCACTGAAAGCTTGCTCGGCCTCAGGCGTCCACTTGAATTGGCTTTTCTTTAAGCAATTTCTCAATGTGTTAATGAATGGGGTAGATTTGCTTGCATGGTTTGCTAGGAACCTGTTAATTGATACCAATCTACCATTCAACTTTTGAACTTCCTTCATGGTGGATGGTGAGGGCATGCCGAGGATAGCCTCCACCTTCTCTGGGTTCACCTTAAAACCATCCTTGGTGACCATTACGCCGAGAAATTTCCCTTCTTCCACGCCAAATGTGCATTTGCTCGGGTTGAGCTTCATGTTTACTTCCTTTAGGCGCCGAAGGGTTTCTTCGATGTCTTTGAGCATTTGTTTTTCCTCCCTGCTTTTAATCACCAAATCATCCACGTAGACTTCTAAGTTTTTTCCAATCTGCTCGTTGAAAATTGCATCCATGAGTCTTTGGTAAGTGGCTCCTGCATTCTTCAAACCAAAGGGCATTTTTGTGTAACAGAAAACACCCTTGTCAGTTCTGAAAGCAGTCTTGTCTTCATCCTGTGGTGCCATTTGAATTTGGTGATAGCCCTTATAGGCATCCAAGAAACATTTGAGCTTAAATGGCACCACAGAGTCCACCTTCATGTCAATGTTTGGGAGGGGGTAACAATCTTTTGGACACGCCTTGTTGAGGTCCTTGAAATCAATGCACATTCTCCATGACCCATTGCTCTTCTTTACCATCACAGGATTGGCTACCCATGTTTGATATCGTATTGGGCGAATGATATTCGCGCGCAGTAGATCCTCTACTTGCTCATTCATGGCCTCTGTCTTCTCGTCTCCCATGACTCTTTTCTTTTGAGAAATTGGCTCCACGGACTTGAATGTGTTGAGAGAGTGCTGCGCCAGGTCTCGCGGAACCCCAGTCATATCAGAATGTTGCCACGCGAAGACTGACATATACGTTGTGAGCAATCTTTTCATTCTCACAATTGTGTCATCTGATATCGTAGCTCCGATTGTGATTGTTTGTTCTGGGAATTTTGGGTTGAGAATCCATTCCTCTGGCGCGTGTTTGCCACTGGAAGCTTCATTCTCCCCTCTTTAGGTATACTTATTACTGCGCATAAATGATCTTGGTACACAAATGTTACTCCTGTTGGTGTTGGGAACCCCAACGCGCCATGCGCTGGTGACGGTATGGCGTTGAATTGGGCAATCGTTCCTCTAACCAAGATCATACTATGGCATGAAGTGGTGGGCAAGACCAGGAAGTTGACAATTTCAGCTCGCTTGTGCTTCTCATCCCCCATAGTTAGTTCGAATTGTATCTGACCTAGGGGGTGAATAATTTCGTTTGAGACACCCGAGATTGGTGCACTCACAACTTCGAGCCTTGCTTGGTCTGCTGGATCCAACTTCCTGAAACATTGCTCATACATGATGTCTGACTCACTACCGGTGTCCACCAGGACTCTTGACACCTCATAATGGGCGATGTGTGCAGTGATGACTAGAGGACTGCTGATAGACGGGCCTCCTCTGATTCTTGGAAAAATTACATGTTGCTCGCGCCAATCCCCTTGGATTTGCGCGCTTCTCTTCCTCGATCCTTGACCTTGCCTTCTTCCTTCAGCTACACGGATTCTTTTGAATTTTTTACTGGCTGAGGCTCCGTCTGGTTGTTCGTTCTCTGGTCTTGGATTTTTTACCAGGTGAGCCAACTTGCCTGATTTCACATCTTTTTCGATCGCATCCTTCAAATGATGGCATGCATCGGTGTTGTGCCCTGTGGATTTGTGAAACTCACAATATTTGCCACTGTTCGGTGGTCCCTTATGGAGTAATGGCCTGGGGTTTTTAAACTTGACATTCTCTGTGCTTAACACTTGCGAAGGCGTTTTGGTGAGGGGAGTCCATATTCTTGGTAGAGGTCTGTTAGGCTCTCTGCCGCCTTCCTTCTTGTCACCTTCTCCGCGATTAAGAATGTCTTTTTGGAGTTGGGGTGAACTTTGTTGCGCCTGCTTTTCTGCAGGAGAATAATTGGTTTGTTGCAACCTGGACCATACGGAGTTTTGTTTGCCCCTCCTTTCATTGTTGCGTGGTGCTTCTGTTTGATGCCCTTTATCTCTTGCTCTGTCTTGGGCAATTTGTTTTGAACCTTGAGATCCCTTCCCACCATTAGGATAGATTTATATATTTGTAGGCGGGTAGATACCCAGCCATTCTTGTAATGTTTGAATTTTTATGGAATATAAATGTTTTGTTAATGCCTTGCCTTGTAAACCTTATATGTTGTGCTCATACATATTTTAGTTTAACTTAGCAATTTTCTAAGTGTTTAGGATAAGTTAACCTGTCAACGTGGTAGATAATAAGTTCAAGTTTTGCTTCCTCTATCATGATTGTGCGGGTAAGACCGTCACTTTCACTTAGTAGGATGGCCAAACTTTACCTATATCTGACCTGCATGAAGGTTTTCCTCATCTTTTCCTTAGAAATTTTTACCGTTTTTATGTTTATGCGGGTTTTGCCGCCTTCCACACGCAACGACTTACTTCTTTCCACACTTATTTATGCGGTGAATACCGGCATATCAGTCTGGAAAGTTCATAAGTATAAAGGTAAGGCTATCAACACAATGTGATAAAGGAGAATCATTTCCATTAGAAGTGGCTCTAGGCCTTTTCTTTACAAGTTTGGAATTGATCTACATGTAACATTTGCGTAATTGAGCTCCATTCCATGTTCTTGGGATGGGGGTGCCATCGAGCCTTTCGAGCCGGTATGCGCCCTTTCCCAAACTTCTTTGATAATATATGGCCCTTCCCAGACCGGGGCCAGCTTTCCTGGGCGTTCTTGGTTCGAAGTCTCGTTGTTACGCAGTATGTAGTCTCCGACATTGAAGTTGTAGAGTTTTACCCGCGTGTTGTAGTACTTTTGCATTTGTCGCTTGTAGTTCTCTTCACGCGCTGCGGCTAAGTCTCTGCGTTCTTCGGTTAGCATAAGGTCTAACCGTCTTTCCGCATCATTATCTTCTGGTTGAGTCAAGACCCTTGGTGAGGGTAGACCAATTTCGACCGGGACCATGGCTTCAGTGCCGTAGGTGAGGCTGAACGGGGTTTCTCCTGTACTTGCCTTTTTTAGCGTTCTGTTTGCACAAAGGACGTGTGGAACTTTGTCCACCCAGCCGGATCTATGTTCCAAGAGTTTTTTCTTTATGCCGTCGACGATGCTCTTATTTGCTCTTTCCACCTTACCATTACCCTGCGGATGTGCCACTGAGGTAAAGGTGTGGGTGATTTGAAGTTCTTCCAGCCACTTTTGTAGCTTTTTGTCAGCAAAGTTGGTGCCGTTATCACTCACCAAATTCTGTGGAAGTCCAAAACGACAAATAATAAATTCCCAAATAAATTTTTTGATATGTTTTGCGCTTGTTTGGGCTAAGGGTTTTGCTTCTATCCACTTGGTAAAGTAATCGATAGCTACCACTAGGAACTGAACGTTCCTGCTGCTGTGGGAAATGGGCCCGTCACATCGATGGCCCACTTCTGAAATGGCCATGAAGAAGTAACTGGAACGAGTTCATTTTTCGGGCGATGCGTGTTGGGTGCGTAGAGCTGACAGGACCTACATTTTCTGATGTATGCCAGCGCATCCGTATGCATCCCCGGCCAAAAGTATCCCGCGTTGTTTAGCTTATCTACAACAGCGCGTGGGCCTGCGTGTACTCCACAGATGCCTTCGTGTACTTCCCTTAGGAGGTAATCAGCATCTTGGTCGTCCACGCATCTTAGGAGTGGGCCAAGAAAATTACGCCTGTAAAGTATGTCATCAACGAGATGATAGTTCAGTGCTTTACAGCGTATCTTTCTTGCCTGTGTTTTTGACTCTGGTAGTATACCCGCCGCAAGGTAATTTATGATTGGTGTCATCCACGTTTCCGTGCCGGTTTGGATGACACAAATTTCCTTGTGCGGGACTGATGGTGTTCCAAGGAGTTCAATGCGGATGTCCTTTCCCAAGTGGGTGAAGGCTAATGATGCAAGCTTGCTTAACGCATCCGCAGATTTGTTTTCGCTTCGCTTGACGTGTATGACTTTACAATCGTTGAAATCGCGCATAAGGGTTTTTGCTTGTGCGAGGTACAGGGCCATTGTGTCGTTCACAGCCGTGTACGTCCCGTTTATTTGGTTGGCTACTAACATGGAATCCACGTGGGTTTCCAAGTTTTTCACTCCCATCTTATGCGCAATTCTCAATCCGCCCAAGAATGCTTCGTACTCCGCTTCGTTATTCGTACTTGGAAAATCCAGTCGAATAGCGTAAGTGTACTCTTGGCCTGCTGGGTTAGTTAGTTTCAACCCTGCGCCTGAACCCTCGTTGTTGGCTGCTCCATCAGTATAGAGTCGCCAGACATCATCAATGTCTTGTGCTGGAGAGGGTTGAGCCTCTTCCTGACACTCTTTTTCCCGTGAAGCGGGGACTTCTGCAATAAAGTCGGCCAAGACCTGGCCTTTTATGGCTGGTCTTGGCTTGTACTTTATTGCGTATTCTCCCAATTCTATTGCCCATTTGGCTAAGCGTCCTGACAACTCGGGTTTGCCTAGAACGTTTGCAAGTTTGAAATTGGTGAGAATGGTGATTGGGTGACCTTGGAAATATCGTCTTAGCCTGCGTGAAGCCTGTACAAGCGCTAAGACTAATTTTTCCAGAGTAGAGTACTGGGTTTCTACGTCTGTTAAGACGCGGCTAACATAGTAGATTGGCATCTTGATGCCTTTCCGTTCTACTAGTAGGACTGCCCCGGTTGCTCTGTCTATGGCGGAGAGGTATAAGATTAACTCCTCCCCCGCTCCTGGTGCTGTGAGCTTTGGGAGTTCGATCAAGCGTGACCGAATCTCTTGAAAAGCTGCTTCCTCTTCTGGTGTCCAGTGGAAGTGCGTTTTCTTTAAACAATTTCTCAATGTTGACACGAATGGGAACGACCTATCCGCGTGATTCGCCAAAAAGCGGTTAAGTGCGACTAGTCGTCCATTCAGTGTCTGAGCTTGTTTGATGGTAGTAGGTGATTCCATTTTGATAATGGCTTCGACCTTTTCAGGGTTCGCTCTGAAGCCATCTTTGGTAACGATGACTCCTAAGAACTTCCCTTCTTCCATTCCAAAGGAACACTTGCTCGGGTTGAGCTTCATGTTTATCTTTCTGAGCGTGTTGAAAGTTTCTTCGATGTCTTTCAACATCGCTTCTAGCTCAAGGCTTTTGATGACTAGGTCATCCATGTAAACTTCCAAGTTCCTCCCAATTTGGGCATGAAACTCTTTGTCCATCAGGCGTTGGTATGTGGACCCGGCATTCTTAAGTCCGAATGGCATCATTTGATAACAAAACGTGCCATCGGGCGTCCGAAATGCGGTTTTGTCCTCATCGTCAACGGCCATGTGGATTTGATGGTATCCCTTATACACATCAAGGAAGCATTTAAGGCGAAACGGTGCTAACGAATCTACCTTAAGGTCAATTTCGGGTAACGGGTAACAATCTTTGGGGCATGCTTTGTTTAGGTCTTTGAAATCTATGCACATGCGCCATTGTTTGTTAGATTTCGGTACCATGACGGGATTTGCAACCCATGTTTGATATTTACTAACGCGTACGATGCCTGCGTCAAGGAGTTCCTTGACTTGGGTTCTACACGCGTTAGCCTGTTCCGTTCCCATTACTCGACGCTTTTGTATGACCGGCGTAAAAGCCGGGTCACACTTGAGCTTATGCTCTGCCTTACTTCGAGGTACACTAGTCATGTCAGCCGGTGTCCACGCGAAGATGTCGGCATTTTTCTGCAGTAAGCATTTGAGTAAGGTGCGTGTGGGGTCGGTGATTGTTGGGCCAATGGTAACAGCCTGGTCAGGGTATTTGCCATTGAATGCCCATTCTTCTGGTTCTGTAATGGTTGGTTTAGCCATCTTTGGTTTGGGTTTAGATAAGACAGATGCGATGCATACCTGGGGAATACCGGTGATCATCGCTACACCCTCAGCTGTTGGCCACCCCATCATGCCGTGGACTGAAGACACCATGGCATTGAATCTTGCCATCCCGTCTCTCCCGAAGAGAATGTTGTATGTGTGGTGTGGCTTCCTCATTACGACGAAGTCCACGTCTTCTGTGCGGGAGTGTTTCCCGTCCGTGAGAGTGACGGGGAAAGATAGGATACCCAGGGGGTGTTTGTGCTGCCATCGAACCCTTCCATCGAGGCGTAGACCGTTTCCAGGCGTTCTTTGTCTTCGTCGTCTAGCTTGTCGAATAACCTGTACATGACCGTTGACGAAGCGCCGTTATCAGCAAGAGTGTGGGAAGTGATGTAGTGCCCCAGCTAGCTTTTGATGACTATAGGGCCTTCTTTGTTGGGCCCTCCTGGCACTCGCGGGAAGCGCACTTTGGCTTCCTTCCACGCACATGGTTCTGTCGTTCGTCGTTTTCTTCCTCTGACGTTACCATGAACCATGTGGATGCTGATGTCGACGGGCTTTCATCCGTTGCCCTTGTACCGATTATCATTTCTCCCTCCATTCTTGATTGATGCCACAAGGTGTGTAAGTTTTCCATCTTTGACGAATGTTTCGACAATATCCTTCAAAGATGTACACTCCTCAGTGGTGTGGCCCTTTGTCCCGTGGAAGTCACAGGATTTGCTCTGATCAGCGTTATGGTGCTGTCGGATCATTGGAGCTTTTGGCCATGGGAGTTTCTCGGTGGCAAATATCTCTGTGACGCTTTTGGTGAGTGGCGTCCATCTAGGGTTTCGGTTTGATGAGTGCGTGTTATCCCTTCCGCCTAATAGAGGGCGAGAGCTGGATGAGGTGTCAAAGTTTACCCTTGACTGCCAAATACCAAGCTTCCTCTTTTTATTTTGCCGGGCGGTACGGACGTTGTTTTCTCTGGTCCTCTGCATGTAGAGGTTTGTACTCTGGGGAAGATTCCTACCCAGTTGCTTTTTCGTTTCGGCAAAGCGCTTGGCTGCCGTCATGATGGCATCCCATGTGGATGGCATGCCGTCTTTACCCGTCAGCGTGCGGATAAGCTCTGGGTATTCGGCGCCCTGGATGAAAGCGGCGCGAACAAGATCTTCACTTATGGTGCCCAGACTCAGCTTCTTTGAGTTGAAGCGAGTGATGAAGTCTAGCAAAGATTCATCCTCCTCTCTAACGCAGTTGAGGATCGTCCACTGCTCTTCAGTATATTTTCTCTGTTGACTGAAGTGTTGGCTGAACTTGTGCTGGAAGTCCGCCCAATCGTAGATGTGGTGGACCGGCAGACGATCGAACCACGCCCTGGCCGCTCCGACCAGCGTCATTTGGAACATATAACACCACGTGGGTTCCGTCCAGTTGCTGACAGTTGCCCCCGCTATGAATCTGTTCAAGTGATCGTCTGGGTCAGATATGCCATCATAAGTGCCGATGTTGAACATCAGTTTGGCACTTTTCGGGGCGATTGCTTCCGCAATGTCCCTTGAAAACTTGGATGTTCCCGCATTTGCAACAATTGGCCTGAAGGTTTTGAAGAAGTCACGTGGGTTTCCCCCCGCTTTCCTTGGTTTAAAGGTTTCTCCAAAATTTCTTCTCGGCTGGAAGTCCGTTTCTTTACGCTTCCCTTTCGCCCTATGACGAGGGTTTGCGTCGCTGTCGGACTCCTCCCAATCATCGTCTAAGTACTCGCAGTCGTTGCTCATGTTTAGCAGTTGTCGAGTGCTTCCGAATTCGTCATTAGCCTGTTGGAGTGAACGTAAACGTTCAACCAACTCAGCTTGGAATTCTTTCTGACGTGCTTCTGCCCACGCTTTAACTTGATCAAGTGTTTGGCGGGGGAGCCTCGTCTGTTGTTTCTCCAACTGGGTATCAATGAATCCCAGGGGAGGATTGTTTACTGCACTTGCCCCGGCTTGGGTAACCGGGGTAGTGTTCGTAAAAATTGTGTACTCGCCGGTGTTCCCCCCAGTAGCTGGGGTTGTGGTTACCGGAGTTTCTTGGTCACTCGTTGGCCTTGGCATCGGAGTAACCTTAACCATCTTTCCAGAGGTTTTGAAAAAACTGAGAAAAAGAATTAGTTCTAACTTTTATGCACGGATGGCGCCAATGAAGAAACACTAAGTGACCCCGGCAGATTACGGATAATCTTAGGGTTAAGTAGATGTTTCCCACGAGGGTTAGGTCCGGCAAAGATGGTTATTCTTAACCTGCAAAACAGACACCGTGAGCTCGTCACTGAGAAGGGGGGGTTCCTCCTTGTGACCACCCTCCGGCGTGAGAATCAGACTAGGTTGCTCTGGATATAAGTGTATATTAAGAGAAATAGCTAGAGAAGATAAGATAATCATACCGTTCCAAGGTGTTGGAGTATTTATAGCCGAAGGTAGGTTTCCAAGGAGGTACGGCCAGCTGTATAATATTCATTTTCCACCAACTATGGGCTATGTACGTGCCACGATGGGAGTTGGTGGGTAGGCAGCGGCTGATAGTGACATGGCCGGCTGTATACTATTCATTTTCCACCAACTACGGGCTATGTACGTGCCACGATGGGAGTTGATGGGTAGGCAGCGGCTGATAGTGACGTTTTGTACTAGAGCGTGCTCCTCCTCGTACTATTGTCGGTGAGCTGTCACCCTGTGATTGGTTCATGGGCTGCTTTGGTCAGATCTTGTCTATTTTGTCCATACCTTGGCAGGTATAGTACAAAAGATCTTCCAGAAGCGTACGGACTGGCTCTTTTGGGCGGGAATATTCCCGCCTTGCTCATTCCTTCAGGTGACATTGCTGAAGTATAAAAGTTAGTGCCTTATGCGTGTAGCCTTACCGTTAGTGCGGGTAGCCTTCCTTCTTGGCTTGTACCCATAGCTGCGGGAACAGGCAGGGTACTATACCAAGGGAGGCTTTCCTGCGGGAACAGCTGGCTTATGCGTGTAAGGTCTTCTCTCTGAGCATGGTGGGTCCTGCGGGGCCAGTTAGTCTTTGCGCAGACGTACCTCTTCAAGGTGTGTCTTGCGGGTCCAACTGGGCTTTGCGGGGACCTACCTCTTCATTAATGCAAAACATCATGCATTGGAATATGATGCTTTGGGAAACTATAGTTTTGTTTTATCTCGTTTCAATATGGTTTATTTTAAAATTAGTTCGTCAGTCGTTTAATAAAAGGTTGTTTTTATGTTGTCAATTGTGCTTGGTGAAGAATTTGCAATCGAAAGATCTAACTAGTCAAAATGACTACATATTACATTTTTGAAAGTAAAGCATGCAAGTATCGAGTTTAATACATGTGTGTTTATTAATAACCACTTAAAAAACTTTTGGTATCATCTTATCCTCTCATAGTGTACCAACAGTTTGCTACAAGTACGTTTGTTTGATAGATTGAACATGTTGGTTAGGCTTGTGTGTTTATTTAGGTCCGTTTAAAACATTCATTTGGTTTATGATGCAAAGAGGGAGATTACAAGCTTTAACTTTAAAAAATGAGCTAAAATAATCTCACTAAAAACTGAAAACTTAAAAGTTTTAAAATAGCGAAAGGGTGCAAAGTTTGGCAATTAGACAAATTCATATATTTTATCGTCAAGTAATCACACATAAGGGTGCAAACAAACCGAGCTATTCGTGAGCTACTCGATCTCTATCGATAAAAAAGCTTGAAATGAGTCGAGCTTTTTCAACCTCGATCCAAGCCTGAACCTCAAATGAAGCTCGTTTAGTTATAGAGCCCGAGCTTGAGCCTTGTGTATTTTTTAAATTTTGCATCTTTTGGACTTCTAGTATTAACTTAACACTTCACAGCCGAGGATCCAAACTTTGGCTCATTTAAGCCACTTTAAGGTACTAAACGAGCTCAAGCCGTGCTTAGGCTAGTTAAATTTTTTTCTTAATTCTTAAAATATATAAAATAATAATAAAAAAAGTGTGTATAAAATAATTATTAGTATACAATAAAGGAGCCGAGTTCAAGTTCGAGCCATCATAAATCAAAACGAGTCGAAACCAAGCCTAGTCAAGCCAGCTCAGCTCGACTAGGCTTGAGATGAGGTCGTTTACACCCCAAATATTGACACATGGTGGTCTCATATTTATCTTTGAAGCAATGACACATGAGAAATAGAGAAGACGGTGTTAGCACATAACGGCGTGAGTATCGGTCTGTGATAGAGTAATATTTAAACCCGCGGTTTCAACTAGTGCAGGCCCATTCTCTTCAGCGCCAAACCAACACACGGCACCATCTCATCTCTTTCTTTCTAGGGTTATTATTATTACCATTATTATTATCATCAATCAGACACAGTTTCCCCTTAATCTTGTCTTCCGATCAAATGCGTTGTCACCACAGGTACCGTTCAATCCTATCCCTAATCTCATCCCACCATCTTCATTCTAGGGTTAGGGTTTCCTTAATCGTCCCCTTATCACTAAATTAACCCTTATTTCATCTTGATTTTTCTGGGTTTTGTGTAATTTGAATTGGGTATCCTGTGAATTGATCTGGCTGAAACTTATTGTATAAAAAGGGGATCTTGATTTAGTTCTTGATATAATTCTTGATTTAGGTTTAGGGTATGATTGTGTGAGATTATTATTATTATTGTAATTTGTAATTCTCATGCTGTTGACTGTTGATTGTGGTGGGACTAACGATTCCACCCAAGAGGGCACGAATACCATTACAAACCACCACTCGAATCATTCGATAATGCTCGTGACGGAAAAACATGGTGGGGATTTATTGACAACCTTATCTATGGATAATAACCATTTATCAACTATGTTATCCATGGATTCGAGCTTATCGGTGCATGACGAGATGGAGCGGGAGCTGAATCGGGCGGTGGATCTTAGTCTACCGCCTGATATTAATCTCCCGCTTTCAGCGGAGCCTAGCCCGCCTCCGTCTTCGTGGAATGATACTTGTGATATGTTCGATGTGGGATTAGGTCCGCAACATTATGAGGTGGAGAATAATATTAATGTGACGAAGATTGGGAAAAAGTGTGCTAAACGGCTTGATAGCATGTGGGGCGCGTGGTTTTTCTTTAATTTTTACTTTAAGCCGGTTTTGAATGAGAAGTCGAAGAACAAAGTGAGTCGGGAAAACGGGTTTGATAAGTCGGATTTGAAGCTGGATGTGTTCTTGGTTCAACATGATATGGAGAATATGTATATGTGGGCGTTTAAAGAGAGGCCCGAGAACGCGTTGGGTAAGATGCAGCTAAGAAGTTACATGAACGGGCATTCCCGACAAGGTGAGAAACCGTTTCCGTTTAGTGCGGATAAAGGGTTCGTTCGGTCTCATAGAATGCAAAGAAAACATTATCGGGGGCTTTCTAATCCTCAATGTGTTCACGGGATTGAAGTCGTTCGGTCCCCGAATTTAACGGGATTGGATGAGGAAGAAAGAAAAAGATGGATGGAGTTAACAGGGCGGGATTTAAACTTTTCAATCCCGCTTGATGCTAGTGATTTCGGTTCTTGGAGGAATCTTCCCAGTACAGATTTTGAAATCGAACGCCCTCCTGTTATTAGAAACAACAGTTCTTCTAACGGGAATCATCATCCGTCAAAAAGATTGATAAACGGTTCGGGTTTGAATCTTTCAACCCAACCGTCGGAGCATGTTAACGGTGAAGCAAACGGGAATTTAAACGGGATGGATCTTACGGTCGGGTGTAACAGTAAACGAAAGAAAAACTTTTTCCCACATGGTAATGATGACGATGCTTCGGATGGGATTCTCGATATTCATCATGTGGAGCCACATTGGTTGACTGAGTTTTCGGGTGTTATGAGAAACGCGTACGGGCCCGTGACGGGTGCCAAAACTATTTATGAAGATGAAGAAGGATTCTTGATTGTTGTAAGCCTACCGTGTGCTGACTTTCAACGGGTCAAAGTTACATGGAAGAACACTTTGTCACATGGTATTGTGAAGATATTTTGTGTTAGCACCGGATGTATGCCGACTTTGAAAAGAAAAGACAGGACTTTTAAGTTAACCGATCCTGCACCCGAACACTGCCCGCCAGGGGAGTTTATTCGAGAAATACAGCTTCCGACGCGTATCCCTGAAGATGCTAAGTTGGAAGCTTATGGTGATGAAAGTGGGACCACACTCGAGATTATTGTTCCCAAACATCGGGAAGGACCGGAAGAACATGAGGTTCGTGTTTGTCTTCGTCCGTATGATCGCCCGTATGTTGACTTGACAGAAAATTTAATCTAAAAATGTTGCCAGTTTCATTATTTTTGCTAACTTTACCAAGTTACCATATACTTCTTTTGTTCACATGAAACCTTTGATTTAGTGTATGGTGCAATTTTAATGAAACTAAGCAATAGGGTTCTTTTGTAAGTCTTTGTTTCTTGAGTCATTTTAAATGTTAAAAGAAAAGAAAAAAATAACTGTAAAAGTGTCACCTTTTGTTTTTTGTAGGACAATTTGGTAGTGATTTGTAATAGATCATGGTTTGTTGATCTATACTTTATTTGAATATAGTGTTTGTTTGCATCATTTAACCTAAGTATGGTTGTGATGCCACATTGGTTGCCTGAATTAATGGCGGTTTGTACAGGAATGATGGACTCGGTATAATCTTTGGGCATGTATGTGTTTTCTTGTATTACAAAGATTACATTTTATTCATTCTAGGCTTTTGAAAATGTTGGTTGGTTTTATGATCTGTTTCATGTGATTAAATAACCTGCTCACTAGAAAAAAAGGTGTTTTTATTACAACCTGGATGCATAATAATAATCCTTAACTCATGAATTTAGGAGAACCTATACAGATAGAAACAATTTGTCAGGTATTGTTCGGGTATTTGAAAATCCAGTTTCGGGTATTGGAAAACTTGGTTCTTGTACAAAATCGGTTCTGGTTTTTGGGTATTACCGAATACAAATCGGGTCTGAATCCGGGTATGGGTTTTGGTACTGAAATGTGTACCCTGAGTAGGGGTAGGGTAGGGTCAGGTAGTAAAATCCTGGGTATAATATAAAAAAACCTGGTTCATTTTTTGTTTTGCACCTCTACAAACAAACATTAAACTTATTTCTCGCCCATACATTTTAACGAATTTCAAAAGATTGATTTAACTCTTCAACTTCTTCCATTTTGTCTTGCTAGTATTTATTTGCCTTAGGCCCCCTATATTGGACGTGTCAATTAGACGTCATGTACTTCATCACCATCCACGTTATAATCTTCAATGAGAAAGAGAGAAGTAACAACAGTAAAGTTGAAAAATGTGTTTTCGCACATGAGCGGCCTACTTTACTTGGTACTAAAACCACCTGGCTGTTTTTCTTTGCCGTCATTGCTTGGATCATGCTATCATGACCTGGTGTGACTAAAAGTTATCTTTTTTCAATACACCAAAAGTGTGTCCGTCGATCTAGTATTTTTGGACTATTTTCCAAAATCCTTGTTTGTTTTAAGAGTTTCCGATGAAGTGGTCGATAACCACATGTAGGAAGTCTGTGTTAGGAGTTCATCATCCACAAATTGTCTTTTACAAGTAGTTGATCTTTCTATATCTATGTTGAATGTTTGTTTACTGTTGCTTGACAAGTGTTATGGAAATTGAGTTTCAACTATTTGGGTGAAGTGTGGTTGGGGATTAGGAAGATTAAGAAATCTCGAGTATCCTTGGCTTGTGTATCCAAAGTTTGGTGGTTTTGAGAATTGGAAAAACTGCAAGAATGGAGGCTATGTGAGCATGAAAAGGTTTTGATTTATGAGAAAAAAATTTGTGAAGATTGAAAGAAAAAATTGTTTTTAAGCATAATTACCAAATAATTTTTTATATAGTTATTTCAGGTTTTTATAAAATAAAGATTGAATTACAAATTTTGCTCTTTAAATATATGCGATTTATAGATCAGGTCCTCTAAAAAGCTTATTTACGGGCGTTGTCCTTTATATGACAAAATATATTCGCTTTTTGTCTTTCACACTAACTGTCATCCAAAAACTCAGTTAAGTCCAAACATGCCAAGACTTAACTGAGTTTTTGTTTAACATATTTTATTTAGTTTCTTGTTTTGATAATATATTTAATCTGTTTTAATTTATAAATACTTAAATGTATGCGTCAAAAGACTTAAATGCCTCACATACCAAGACTTAACGGGTTTTTGGATGCCAGTTAGTCAAAAGGACGAAAATCAAACACACATGACATGTAAAGGACACCGTTTGCAACTAATTTTTTTAAATGACTTGATCTATAAATTGCATATGTTTAAAGAACAAAATTTGTTATTCTTTCTAAAATAAGTGAACTTTCTTATAAAGGAATAAGTTTGATTAATCAAGCGAACTTGTCTGTCAAGTGAACTTGTCCGTCAAAATGAACCTACGAGCACCCAAAACGCATACGCCTTCTCTCGTCATATCTTAATTGGCCTTCAAGTAGAAGAGAGAAGTGTGAGAGAAGAGAGTGAGGGAAGTATGGACTTTTGGACGACGTCCGGACATGAATTATGACTTATGAAGAAGGAGAGATTAGAGAGAAATGGAGGGATAGGAGGTGATGCTGTGGACGCTCTTATGTTAAAAACGAAAAAAGAAACATGAACAAGGGCCATAGTGGGTCGTTACTACCTCCTCCGTCCTTCCCACACCATATAGCAAATGTGGCCCTAAGTGCCTTTGCATTAAGGATGACTAAAGGGAAGACCACCTTCCCTCCTCCACATCGATAACTTCGTAACCCCATCCCAAATAATCGTACCCCTATGGCCCTATCCCACAAAAAAACGATGTCCTTACTACATGAACAATATGTATGAATACACTACTTATTGAAAAAGGATAAGCCTTTTCACAAGTGAGACCAAACATACATACCATATGTTGATCATACCATTTATGACTCAAAATACATAGATGATGTAATGTAATTAGTAATTACCTTCTCCGAGTAAAAGTAAAAGTAAAAAGGTAATGTGACGGATTAAATAGAAGCGTGTAATTTTTATAAGATGATGTAAAGTAGGAAATATGTAAATTATACAAATTATCCGCGTAACTTTTTTTTCACCTTTCTCTTCCACAAGGTTCTTCACCGTCAATCGAAAACGTGTTTTGCCCTCTCATTAGAGGTTGTCAAAGTAAACATGTATGTAACCATTTATACATTAAATAATTCATATCCTCTAATGATTGACATGTAGAATCATATTATATCCGATAATCATTACATTTCGGATTCAAATTTCAAACCATATTACACACCATATAATGATTACCAATATGAACCATTGTACAAAAAATAAAATAATGGAGTAAAAAACTTATAAAATCAGAAAAAGCAGGTAAGAAAAGGATAGAAAAAAGAAAAAAGCAAAGTCCTGATACCAATCATCATCCTTTCCTTCCATTTTCTTCACAGACTTCAGGCTTCACACTTCACACCCTTCTCCAGCTTTCTTTCACCATCCCATTTTTTTATGTTCCCCATGGAAATCATGCTCCCACCCGTGAATGAATAATAATAATAATATCATTTAAGTAACACAGTAGAATAAAATTCATATTTCATACATATATATATACTTTATATATATACACAACACATTACCACTTCTTCATCATATAACTCTTAACATGACTGGGAACGGAGGTGTCGAGAGCCCGACTCATGGGCATCGGATCCACCCGCACGACACGCCTCACTTCCACTCCACGGTATCCGAACGCAAGCTTCGTCGTTTTAATTACTTGATTTTTGTCCTTCGTCTTGCTGCTTTTTGCTTTTCGCTCTCGGCTGTCGTTTTTATGATCGCTACCAAGTCCGATACCACTCGTTGGTATGACTTCGCGGCCTTTAGGTAAATTTCCTCGACTAACTTACACACTTGCTAATTTACTTATAAATGTACACGAATATTTATATAATATAAATATAATAAAGAACATCTTTACTACACATCTTATTAATATATTTTTTTTACGGTGCACGCTTTATTTAATACCTTTTTATTTCAAGACTGTTTTTTATTTTTTTTAAAGACAAACTACACTGCTTCTAAAATACATTATTTAATCTAAACTAATAAGTACATTCTTTTATTGATGCTAACAAAACAAAACTCGACAGATTCGTTGTGGCGGCAAATGGGATCGTCACTTTATATTCATTATTCGAGATGGTTGCTTCTGCTTGGGAGATTACTCGAGGCTCCACTATTTTCCCTGAGTTCTTACAAGTCTGGTTCGATTTCGGTCACGATCAGGTTCTCTATTTTCATCACTCACTATTCATAAAATTATTTAAGCGTGTCAAAAAAAATATATTGTGTTATTTATACGCTGAAATCTCAATTACCCCATCAAATTTTGGTTAAGCCTCCAATCACCCCATAAAAAGCATTTGGGGACCGCAAATAAAGTACTTTTTCTCAAAATCTTTAAAAACTTCATCTTGAAACATTCAAAATTTTCACTGCCACTAGTGGCGCTATTTTTAAAAAAATATATTTTTATTTTTTAAACGGTTGTATGCATTTAAATATTTGTTAGATGGTTGTATGCATTTAAAAATTCAAAAGGGGATTGCGGTGCAGCTTGTTCGTTTGTCTGTCACTTTATTGTAATCGTTTTATACTTTTGAAACTGAAAACGGTAATGCTTTAATGATTATCACAACGATCACAATAAGTGACAGATAAACAGAAAACAAGTTGTACTGTATAAGTGTATATTGTTTAAGGGGGTGTTCGGGATTCCTTATTTTGCCTCCTTATGACTTTTCATTAAGTAAATAAGTTACAAAAGTGTAACTTATGGAACTTTTCCTCTCACATCAAAAGCAATCCCAAACACCTTATTATTTTTCCAAAAGTTTATAAGTTATAAGTTGATGAAAATACGCAATCCCAAACACCCCTAAATGTATTTTTAATTGAATGTATGTGTCTATAGGTTTTCGCATATTTGCTATTGTCAGCGGACTCAGCAGGGACAGAGATGGCGAGGCAGCTTAGACGTGTTGCGACGTGTAACGCGTTTTGTGTGCAGTCGGACATCGCAGTGGGCTTAGGATTCGCGGGGTTTTTGTTTCTGATGATGTCGTCGTTACTGTCGGGGTTTAGAGTTGTTTGTTTCATAATCAAGGGGTCTAGATATCATGTGTAGGAATATTGTTTTGGGTTTTAGAGACATCAAATTATTGAGCGGGTAAATTATTATTAGACAAAATAACAAAACTAGTCATTTATGTTTGCACGCTTTTTCAATGGTTGTCCTTTAGCAAACATAATGACAGATTACATCTCTTATGTTTAAAAATTCTATCACATTATATCCTTTGGTCCTAACCCTGTTAACTTTTCTCGTTAAGTCTGGTCATGTGCATTGCATAAGAAGGTAGTTTTGTAATTTAACATAATTAATTTAACAAATACAATTAAAAGAATAAATATATTATAAACAAAAACAAAAACCATCTGTCTCTCTCACCCTTTCCAATCCATCCCCCATAATTCCAAACCCCCCAAAATCAACAGCACCACCGTACCCGATACATCTCACCGCCGACCCGCCACCAACAGGACTGCCGCTCCTATTGCATCCCACCATCACGGACGGCCACCATAGGCATCTCAATCATCATCGTCTTCTGCTAGCAATCCACCATAGCTGACCACTTCATCTTCTTTTCCAAATGTAATACCAAGAGTTTGATTAGGAGTTTTAAGAGATAAATCGAGGATCATAGACTGATAGTGATCGCATAGATCTACCTTAGCTAAAAGTCGAAGTTTCCGGCGACCTCCAACACCATCGCCTGAAACCGAAGCCTCCGCCGCCGCCATCAAACCAACCCATTCCTCCTCGGCTAGATCTACAATGATCGAAACCCTAGATCTATGCTAGAACAAACCAAAATCCACCACAAAACCCTATTTTGAATCAATGGTAGTTTGTTGTGTTCTGATTGTGGTGTCGGGTCGTTACTGTTAAAAGGTGATGCAGCGGCGGTTATGGTGGTGGTTATTTGCTTGTAGAACTTTGTATTTACTTGATTTTCCGGGAAACCTTTGATTCTTGTTCATAATTGGTTTTGAGAAATAAGAATATTGATAGAAAGAAGATGTGGATACTGGACATTGATGGTGGATGATTGGAGAGGGTGAGAGAGACAGATGGTTTTTATTTTTGTTTTTAATATATTTATTCTTTTAATTTTATTTATTAAATTAATCATGTTAAATTACAAAACTACCCTCATGTGCAATGCACATGACCAGATTTAACGAGAAAAGTTAACAGGGTTAGGACCAAAGGATATAATGTGATAGAATTTTTAAACGTAAGAGATGTAATCTGCCATTATGTTTGCTAAACGACAACCATTAAAATAGCTTGCAAACATAAAGGACTTGTGTGGCTTGTGTGAGGACTAGGAGTGGTTTGGTTTTGTGTGGCATGTTTATTCGTTTGAATGACTTTATGCCTCGTGGATGATGTACGGTTTTTGAGGTTTCCAATGCTTTGACCAGAGGAGGTTTCAGTCAATTATTACTTCTCTCTTGTGTTAAAAAGTTATAAATTAATATGAAAATAAAAATTAATGTATTCAAGTAATTGTTTATTCTAACGTGACCAATGTGCAGAAGAATATAAGATTGACTAATGAGTGATTTTGTTTTCGAAAATACTAATGTTGATTGATGTTTTAAAAAATAAGTGCTTAAATTTTATTTAACAAAATAGGAAAAAAGGTTCTTCATTAATGCAAGTACTCGTAGATAACCATACGTATAATAAAGGCTACCCGGTGAAAAGATTTGAGAGCAATATTAGATAAAGAGTAGACATGCCAACCAGATGAATAAGAGTAATCACAATTGCATAATTGATTATAAAATTATGTCTTATATACGTTAGGTACCTAATATCGATATGGCTTAAGTTAATCCATTGAAATGAAATGTGACTTCTTAAACTCATCTAAAATACGACCTTAAATATCAAACTCTCAACCATACTTTTAATAATTTCAGGTTTTTAACAAATATAACATACAAATTGTTGAATTTTCATTGTTTATATAATACATTAATATATTCGTGTAATCACACGGATATCACCTAATCTTTACTGCCTCAAAACCAGAAAATTTTAAAATTAATCTTATATGTGGTCTTGTACTTGTCTCAAGTATTCTAGATATCACGTTTTTATGTCATACTCTCTCTCTCTCTCTCTCTCTCTCTCTCTCTCTCTCTCTCGTAACAGCAAGAGATATATCTTTAGGTGACGCCACATATGTCACTGAACCCTGGAATGATGTAGTAACACTAATTTTTATTAAATTAGTTGTTATTGATTCCAACGTTTGATCGTAAAATTGTAACCATTGTCAATGAATATGAATCCAGTCAATCACGGTGTTCAAAGTTAGGTTGAGCTGATTGATTGACAACATTGAATGCTTAAATGCGTAATTAAGAATTAGCAATGTGCATTAAGACGTCCTAGTTACAACTCAACAAAATAGCATTAAAGCTAGGGATATATTTAGTAACCATGTCCCTCACAACATGTAGTTAGGCCCTTGTCCCCTTGAAATTATTTGTGTACTATCATATTCCCACACAGCCACACTCAAATAATTAGCCTACAAGCATGTTCTCATCGTAACATGTATGCATACACACACGTCACTTTGCAGATAACCCACGTCCTAAATGCATAAGCATCATTAATAAAAAAAATGACATTCAATTGAGAATAATTGTTAAATACTGATGTTGGTAATTGATGAAGGCTCAAGTATTGAAGAACGGGCCCATGTTATATTTGAAGACCCATGATCGTATCTCCAATGGTGGCCCACGAAAACGAGTATAACTTGGCCCACGAAGCTCCCCTTGACCTTTGGGTGGGATTTGGGAGTTGTGTGAAGTTCTTCACGGGTATCCTTAGAATCAACGTGAATCGATCTTCGTTATCGTTTCACCGCTGCATTAGTAATGTTTTATTAGGTTTGTTTTATACATCTAGTAAATATAAGTGTTACTGGGTCTGAATCACATTTAAACGTATTATTTGTTACTTTTTATGTACTATTTACCCATCATTTGACATTTTGACTCTTCACGTATCATATAGTTTTCCCATCCATGCTTATACTAATTGAGCTAATTGTCCAAATTATCGCCAATTTAGCGCTAGCTGCCGCGCGTTTCTTTGGCCCAATTTCATCAAATGAAGTTCAAAGAAACCACGTGTTGAGGTCTAGAAGTGAAAAGGAGTATTATAATCTTTCTCATACAACAACTAAATTTTGTTGAATTATGTCTTTATTATCCGAGTCCCGTTTATCTTTTACATGTCAACCCATTTTACTACATGAAAACACTAATATTACATATTTATAATCTTTTTCATGTTACATTTTAGATAATGTATGAAAATATCTTGAGATGGACTTATATTTCATTTTCAATATCCGATAACGAAAGAACCATGAAAAGACGATCTTACCCATCGTTAACCCGGAATAATTCATCAAAGAGTTGCCAAAGTGGACTAAACTAGAAGATCCGACTCGTATTAAAAATGGGTCGGGACCCAAATAGTTATCTTGATCCACACGGATTCTCATTATCAAACTAGTCATAATAATAATAATAATAATAATAATAATGTCCGAATAAATCGTACACCGCCATTGACGACAAACTGCTCTCAAGGTAACAACATCACTGCACCTGTTATCAATTATTATCTATCTAGGTTTCGTGTAATTATTTGAACAATAATAATAATAATATTCTTCCATTATCCGTAATTCACTCTCCAATCTACGTGGAATATTAATTTAATTTGCTAGGTTTTGCGAAACGGACCTTCGTAATTGAAACGAATGGAGCAATTAGGGCTACTATTCAACATAGTTTCAGATTATTATTATACGGATAATAATCATGATAGAGATAATAGTCAGGATGTGATTAGACTTGTTGTTGATGCAAATTTTACCTGTGATTTCTGAGAATATGTTTCTAGTTTGTAGAATTGTTGGATTTGTGTTGTTTACTTTGATACATTTATTCGAACCAGGACGAGTTAGGGAAAATTAAGGCTGTAAACGGAACGAACCGAACAAGGCCTTGTTCATGTTCGTGTTCGCGTTTGTTCATTAAGAAATGAACTTGTTCGTGAACGGTTCACAAACACAGGCGAACCTACATTAATGAACACAGCACTGTTTTATTTGATTTGGCTACCTGAGCATGGTCAGTGGTTCGGTCCGGCTAGCAAGTTTGTGTTGGCGTTTTTTGTAACATTCGTATATGTTAATTTACATATACATTAATCACATATAATAGTCATGTATATTTTTTATTGTATAGTTAGTGTTTTTGCTTAAATACTTATAATGAGATTAAGAAAGCCATTAAAGAATATTAAGAACTTTTAATGAACAACATTAACGCGCATAAACGGATGCAAACGAACACATGATCGAACGCTCGCGAACACAATCGGACGAGCATGGCTTCTGTTTGTGTTCGTTCATTTAGCTAATCAAACGGAATTTGTTGTTCATTTCCGTTCATTTATTAAACGAGCCTGCATAAACGAACTTACCGCCAAACAGTTCGTCTAATGTTTGGTTTGTTTACAGCCTTCGGGAAAATTATTAGTCTTTGGTGAAAATGAATAATGTACAATTGTAACTAAATAATGTTAGAATTGGAATCTATGATGCTAGTCATGCCAATGATGTTTATTAGTTAAAAGGAAACATGTGTGCTATATCAAAATATTATGTGATATATTAGGTTGTTGAATTACTAACATTGATTGTGTGAATGAAGTTTATGGTTTTATGAAGGATGTGAAGTGATGGGGGAGACATTACGCCTTTTGAATACAAATAAGAAGGTAGAGCTGAGAGTAACAGCTACTCAGAATCTGCCCAAAAGTCGTTTATTTGGTTTGGTATTAAACAAGTATTCAAAGAAGACGATTAAATGTGCTACTTCATTGAAAGTAAACTTGGTGGCCAATAGTGCTGGGGATGTTGGAGTCTTTCTTTTGACAACCGCAACCCTAGAGATTGTTAGAAGGTTCTCATCAGCCCACTGCCCGTTTATCTGGCGTGGGCTTCAGGCCCTGCAAATTCTCTGTTGTCCACCGTTTAAATGGATCCAGAAATGGGCCCCTTTCACTGGTTTGGTTCAAGGAATGCAGGTTAGATTTTTTTCATATATTTACACTTTGGTACCATTGTTTAAATTTAATAGACTGATATTGATTTGGGTCATTTGATTGCTTAATAATCTCCTTTCAGACGTTATCAAAGCCATTGTTGTTCCTCTCACTGGCAACTGGTTTATTTAGTGAATCGGACTCCCCAAAAGGAACACTCAGTGGTTCAGGTGCCGAGCTCAGGGAGTTATCTTCACAATTGGTCACACATGACACAAGGTATGCAATTCTTAGTTTTTAGTTTTCCAGCTGCTAAAAACGGCATCAAATTAGTTAGTTTGGTGATATGATATTGGTTTAATTTTGATTTTGAATATGTATTGTGATCAGGATAAAATGAAACTAGGATTGTGCGTAAGTTTAAAATCTTACATATCTCATATGTTTGAGTACACAGGCCTGCCGAAAAGGTTTCTAGAAGTGTTGTTGTGGAAGATTGGTTGATGGAACTCTATGCAGAACTTGATAAGGACGGTCTTACTGTTCCAGAAAGGTACCGTGACTTTTTTAATAAAGTTTACATTACGTGTTTTAGTTCATGATTGGTTTTGAAGAATTAGATCAATTAGCTTCTGAATTAGCTTCTGATTAATGACTATTTAGAATAAAATTGTTATTTATCAAAATTCACATAGCTGCGGACTACATTATTACAGGTCCAATTCCATTTTTTTTTCAGTTTGACTTGTATTCCTGTAGTCTCCTAATGCTATAATGAAACACTGTAATATCTCATAATGTATTTTGGTTGTGAGATGCTTTTTTCTCATATGTTGGATGATTGTTTCAGGATAACTGAGGATGATCTCCGTAGGTTCTATGCCGTATCTGAAGGTGACTTTGCATTGTTTATATCGTCAGTTAAGAAGACTATTCGTTGGAGGCAGACATATCGCCTCTTTTCACCACAAGAGCTTGAGGCTTGGGCCAATCTCGTCTTTTGGCATGGATCTGATACAATGCAACGACCTTGCCTCATTATGCGCATTGGACTAGCAGCTGATTTGGCTTCAAGTGGCCAAGAACAGTTTGTTAGAGCAGTTGGTATGCAGTTCAGTGGATCATATTGCCTTCCCTTTAATCCTATTTCCAACAAGTTAGGTGGTTAACAAAAAGTATAATATCATATTTATTTCAGTTTCCCAAGTGGAATATGGAGTATTAAGCTTGCTTGACACGGAACATTCGCAAATTACCGTTTTGATGGACTGTGATGGACTCTCGCCTTTTGGAATCCCGGTAAAAACATTCAGATCCTGTGCTGTACTTCTTCAAGATCATTACCCAAACCGGCTCGGGTCTTTACTCGTTGTACGCCTCCCCTCTGTTGCCCGAGTCATCACTCAAACTCTATTCCAAGTAAGCATGTTAGATTTTGTACCTGTTCATAATCATTATCACAGAAAGATTAAAATAAAAATGTTTGTATACGGGTTTCAGGTTTTGAAGCCAAGGACACAACAAAAGTTAATGATTGTGGGAGACGACTACCGAGAGGTTCTTGCCAGATACCTTGAACAATTACCACCTTTTCTTGGTGGCAACTGTTCTTGCCCTAAATGTGCAAATGTGGTGGCGACTGTTGGTGAAAAGACTCACGTTGACCTTCATCGAAACGGTGCATCTTCCGATACTGAGCTTTATGTTGGTTCCAGCTTAGATACTAATCGGGAGCATACGAAGACTGTCATGGGTGGTTTACTGATATGGGTATGTGTTGTTTTCATTTTAGCAGTTTGTTATCACCATTCTATGCTTCCTCACTTGTACAACAGAAGTGGTTCTTGAAACCACTTTTGTCATCTAGGCTATATGGTGTTTGGATATATTTTACAATTGGTTTCAGTACCAACATATTTTGCGGTTTTCTATGATATGAGTCATATGACCTAACTGATGCAGATAAAAAGACTGCCCCCATTCGACCCATAATATACGTGTATAAAGACGATCTCTCTTTGAAATGCATATACATTTTCGCTTTTACTCTTGACCTATAACTTATCCGGGTGAGTTTCAATTCTTATTTCCTAACTCGGTTCATTGAACCCAACCATTTGATGACATTTGACTACATCTTAAAATACCTACAAAACGCGTAGTGCGGATTAAACGTTTGATAATGAATAATCAATTTTTTGAGCTATAAACTGAGGCATGTGACACATGGACTCTTGTTTTGTTATACTATATAATGGCAAGTGAGGCACCGCTCATTTAATAGCATCTTGTGAGTCTGCAACGTCTATTTGGGTACTCATTTGTATGGCGCAAATCGCCTCCCACCCCTCGAGTTTGCTCGGTGGTTGAAATGTTAGGGAAAAGCACCAAATTTTGGATCATACTTGGAAGTTATATAGTGAGTTTTTTGACAAGCAGGACGATCTTATAATGCTGGATTGGACAAAATGATATAATTTTAGTTTTGATGATTTACCCATATAGAAATCTTTTTAGAAAGGGTGTAAACATGATTTTCAGCTCTTGCTGTATTATATTATTATATTGACTTTTGTTTAACCGCTAACTTATACAAATTCTAAACTTACTCTTACCTAATCTTTCATTAACCACAAGACTCAAAACTCAACACTTGAATAGGACATGTTTTTCTAACACTGTGATACTAATAGGCTAGAAGCCATTTAATAAGTATTATATTAGTAATATCTGGGTATAACATAAGTCTTAGTATGCTTTGCAGACATTTGATCATCACCCTCAAGACAAACATGGTTTAATTTATGTTTACTGTTTGCTGTATATACTCTTTATTTATGTTGTAGTTAAACTTGTCAAATGTCATCATGCAACTAGCCCACATGGTAGAGGTGCGAGACTTTTAGATAGGAGGCCTTGGGTTTAATCATAAGCAAGGAGTAAATTTGGTGTAATTTAGGAGTGAATTAATATTTGCATTTGGAAAAAAAGAAAAGTTGAACCTGTCAAATACGGAAGTCTAGTATGAAGTCCAAGGAAAATAATCAAAATATTCAAGTCATCTAAAGTTTGGTAAAAGTCTTTTAAGGTTGAATATCCTTCAAATACTCCACAGTACATTGCATTCACTTCCTCCCTATTTATAAACGAATACCGCTTCCTTAATATCCACAAATAACCCCTTCTTTATTAACACATCAAATTGTTTTCTAAAACATATATCCATGATGACCCGAGATTCGGGTCACAAAAGGCCGGTAAACATGGGTAGGAACAAAAGACCAGTAAACATGGGGAGGATCATCAAAGCACCCGTAAGAGCTATATCCAAAATCCTTGATCTATACGTTAAAGGTGTGATCAACTTCACAAATGCGTACAATAGGCCTTTGAGGACCATGGTGGAAGTCCTCCCCAATTCTCACCGGCTTCCTAGGAGCTTCACCACAGGTATTCTACCCGACTATGACCCATCGCCAGAGGGACCCCTCGTTAGATCTATATCCGCTCCTGCTATAGGTGGCAAAGCCACTAATGTTAAGCTAACCAACTTTGAGTTGTACATGATTCAACGCATGCAGTCAAGTGCATCGCGGCCTGGGAGTTCCAGTGTTGGGATGGGGAAAATTGACGAAGATAGAGTTTCTTCTTTTAGATATGATGATATTATTCTTAAATGCAAGCGATGTGTCGATAATGAAGATTCGTCAAAGACTCATAGTGATATTGATTCAATGTTATTCTTAGAATAAGTATTTAGTTCTATACAATAATACAAACACATGAACTTATGGATGAAGTCTCATCATAAGTTTTGTTCAGATAAATTCAAGTTCCCTACTTGATTTATATAAATACGATACTCTAGTATGTTTTTTTTATATGGATGAGTGTCTAACTATAATTCACTAGTTTGCGTAAGTTACTTTGTGCCTGAGCTGGTATTTTTCCGACAGTTTAATTCTCAATTCATGACAACTCATTGAACTCAATCACATGTTTAATTCTCAATTCATGACAACTCATTGAACTCAATCACATGATAACATTCAACTGAGTATTAATATGCTATGCATACTAGAAAATTGGATTTGGATTACACATTATAACGTTCAATAATCAATTATAATGACTCGTCTCTTTTCTTTTTGCGATACATGAAGTGAAACAGGCAAATGCGACTCTTGTTTGGTTTTACGAAAAAGTAGCACAAAAACTTCAGCGTGATTTGCAAATAAGTTTTGACCATCTCCCATAGCATTGCTCTAAGACCACCTGTAGTGGTGGAGAAGTAGAACAAAATTGGAGGGAGAATGGGGAGGAACAACGTCCCGCACTTGAGAAGTGGACCATGAAGTGGGTGGAAAGAGAAATATTTCTTGGTGGAGAAATAATGGGCCCATCTCAATTTTATTCATATAACCACTAAAATTGTAACATATCTTTTTCAATTTCGCTCACACCACTACATCTCTAAAATACAATTCATCTTCTAACTGACTGGGCGACACGCGACTAGGGCTGTCACCTTTACCCGAAACCCAACCCAAAAAAACCCGAACCCGAGAAAAGACTAACCCGAACCCAAACCGATGTAATTCGGGTTGGTTCTCGGGTTTGATATATAACATTTGGGTCAACCCAAAAAACCCGAATAAAATTTTAATTTTGAAATTAAATATATTTTTATTTATAATAGGCTAAGTTTTAACCACTAAACTTATTAGAATCTGGCTCTAATCGACTTTTGTCATTCTAACTATTATGGATCGATTGTTTATTATTAATTTATGTTATCCGTTTATTACTAATAGCAACCGTAATCGAACAACCAAACATGGCCGATTGAATACGATTGTGGTTCTAGTTGGTTTTACTCTTCTTTTGAATTGTTTTATCGAGTTAGATTAGTTTATTATTTGATTTTTTATGTTATAAGCAAAGAAGAATATATTGTTTTAATTTTAGCATTGTAATTAAAAAAAATTGGTTTTGTGTTTTTTTTCTTCTAGGATACTCGAAATCATACAATTGAGGCTAATCTAAGTTGAACATCAACTAGGGAAGATAAGGCAGCTGCCTATAAGGTCAAACATAGTTTTGTTGTGTAGCTTTTGAATGATTCTTGAATGCATGTTAATTTATTTGATGAAGTATGGAGATGGTAGTTATTTAAGTTAGAAAGGGTTTACTTAAATGCATATTGTAGCTAGAATCACCAAAGGTTCATTAATGTTGAAGTATGAAAATATAAGAATTTGAGGTTTTAAGTAATTAAGCAAGTTTATGTCATATGTTGAACTAATTAATAAGCAAAAAATATTGGTAATGGGTTAAAGATGATTTAGATGGATTAAATGATAGTGTCAATAAAGTTGTTCATATCTAATTGTTGTGGGGTTGGGGTTTGGGGGGGGGGGGGGGGGGGGTTCACGACGGAGCCAAGTGATTAGGTGGTGATCACGGAATACCACCCCAAGTCCCCAACCACATCTATCACGGGAAGATGGGTGGTTTTCGTGATGCGGTGATCATGAATGCGATCGAAAAGAATAGCGGGAATATTTCTTGAGAAGTAGCCAAGTGATCAAGTGATGATCACTTACACCGTCCGCGGTCCTCTCTTAGTTCTTATCAACTTTGAAACTACATGTAAATACCTTTATTAACTTCATCCTTTAATAACAAAATATAAAAACACCAAACCAATTACAAGATCAGAAAGGTATGCAACTTTCATAATAAGAAAAAATCAATACGCGTTTAGTTGTTTTTAGTGAATAGAATTTTAAGTATTGTAAGTAATAATAGCGTAATATTATTACAGTTTAAGATAAAACAACAAAAAGTTATTATCAAGGAAGGTGCCTAGAAGAAGCATGTAAGTAAGACCAGGTGTAGTGGCACGTTGTGTCGGACGTTATGGGCTATAACGCGGGGGGTACACCGCCCCCCTGCGTTATGTTGAATTTTTTTTTGCGCGTTGTATCTAAAACGCGAGAATGGCACGCGGATCAAAAAAGTTACCGTTGGTTTGGAGCCGTTGGAGTTTAAAAAAAAAAATTAATTATATTTATACTATATAAACAAACCAAACTTATATTTTTTAACACATTCCTTCCAATCTACCAATTTACACAAATATTTATATCTTTTACACTAATATTTCTACCATCATGTTTCCAAACAACAACCAAAATATTCTCGGTTTCGGTCAATATGCCCTTCAAGCCAACCAAAATCCACAACCGAACCAATCTACCGCCCCGACACCAACCGTACCCGTCCCGCAAATGTATGACCCGCAAATGGCCGCGTACTTTGCACTTCAACAAAACTCTATGCCAAATGCGGTGCCCGGTTTCCAAAACCCAATGACAAACATTTTTGCGGGTTCGGGTTCCCAACCCGCCCCGGAGACCCAACCCGAGGTCGAGTTCGTGCCGAAGACACAACCCGAGGGCGGTTCGAGCCAACGCGGACGTTCGAAAAAACACGCAAAGAAGCCCGCCGGCGAACCTCGGATTAAAAAGATGGTGATATCGTGGAGTATCGACGAGTGCGTACTATGTGCTCGTGCTTGGTGCCAAATATCGGAAGATGCCAAATGCGGTAGGTTTTTAAAATGCATATATATTTTTTTAAAATTTCTTATAACAAACATTAAACTTGTAATGTTTTTATTTTTTTAGCGAACTATCAAAAAATGGGGGGTATTTTGGCACAAAATTATAGAGAGGTTTCACAACCTTGGCGGGGACTCGCGTCGAGAAAAAGATTCGTTACTGTCGAAATGGGGCGACATAAACACCAAATGCATGGCTTTCCATACGGTTTTCTCTCAAATGAATCGAACTAGGAGTAGCGGTGTCTCGGACGCGGAAGTCATGGATAACGCATTGGTTGAGTTTCAACATAAGGTCGGCGGGACCTTCAACTACTTTGGCATTTGGAAAGACCTCTTGAGGTTTCACCCAAAATGGGGCTTGGTGTTGGATGCCGAAGCCAAAGCCGAAGGTGGTCCGCGTAAAAAAAAGTCTAAAACATCATCTTCGGTTGATCCAGACACGCCCCGTTCCGACGCTCGAAACTTCAACTTAAGCGATAATGACCCCGTGAATACTACCGACATGCCTCGGCCGGGGGGGTAGAAGAACCAAAGGCAAAGGAAAGGGGAAAGGGGCCGGTTCGTCGTCGGCAACGGGTTCGAATCCCGAATTGGAAAGTCAATTCCAATTAATGAACTCTCGACTCCAAGATTTACACCAACTTGGAACCAACGACTTCAAGTAAATTTGGACGCCATCGACCTACTTCGAAGGAATGAGATGGACAAAGACATCGAGATTTTATCAAACGAGCTATCCGAAGACGACCCGATAGTCCAATATCTAAAAGCCAATCGACGAGCGGAAATTTTAGAAAAATATAAATGAGTTTTAGTTTTATTAGTATTATTTATGTTTTTTTTATTTTAATTTGATGTATTTTTTTTTAATTTAGTTTAATGTATTTTTTATTTGGAAGTTTAATGTAATTTTAATTTTATGTTAATTTATTTAAATGAATTATTATTTAAAAAAAACAAATAAAATTATAATGACTGGGCGCCACGTGGCGCATAACCCCTGGATGTGGAGAGTTATGACTACAGCCTGTTTTGTACAAAACCATAACTCTGACTGGGCGCCACGTGGCGCATAACCCCTGGATGTGAAGCTTTACGACTACACCTGGTCTAAAATAATTGACATAAGTTTGTGATTGTTATTTTTCAAAAAGAAAATATAATGTGAAATTACAGGAAGTTGCCCACCGAACACGTAGTTTAAAAAAGTGACTTTTTAAAATTAAATATTTGCTAAATATTATGAAAAACATCAATAAGAACACTCGTACACACTTGAATATATACATTATACACTAACATGAATATGTGAACTCTTGAATTAACATTTAATCATAACCTCATCTTTAAGTCTAAAGAATCAGAATCTAGACCCATGGCAAACACATTTAAGCGTCAACAGGCGACAGACGAAAGGGAGAGAATTAACTTATGCGGTTAAACACACTTTAAAGAAAATTAGAATAACAAATAAGAAACCGATGTCAAAATATGTTTATGCATAGCATGCCTATTAATTGTATCTTGTTGTAAAGAGAGTTTCGGACAATTTTTTAAATACTTTTATTGTAATTTTAGAATTTTTAAATCAAGCAAAATATTTATAGAGTTGGTTACAACGCCAAGGAATAATCGCTTTTAATCTTGTTGTCTATAAATAGAAAAACATTATTAAAGGAATCAGTGGTACCAGTTAGTTAGGTGGATGCACACAAGAGTTCAATAACTACATAAATATATAGAAACAAAAACAACCAGTAGCTGATAGTACAATAATTGTAGAAGTCATTTTCATGGAAATGCATATGCATCTAGCTAGTCTTTTTCATGTTATATTATTAATAAAATCCATAAATCATATCAAGTTTGTGTAGCTTTAGATTTTTAACGATGCTTATATGCGCGTTTATCTCATCGCTATAGAGACTTAGTAGTACATAATTAAGTTGAGCAATACAAATGTTGTTAATGTTATCATTTTGTTGATCTGAGCTTAAAATTCTCAACCAAAACAAGCGAGAGCATGAAATTGAGTTTCAAACTTCATAATTGCTTCATGCATGAAGTTGATTAGACTCGCCTTCGTTCGCTTACACCATAAAAAGAAGATGAACAATACATACAACCCAATAAATTTTAATGGAATGTCACCTATACACTTTCAAAATTTAATGGATTGAGTTTCCTTATGACTATTCTAATATGTTGTTATAGAGTTGAAAAGATTTTAAAATTAGAAATAAGCATTAAAAGGTTATAAGTTATATAAACTAAATAAATATTAGAGCATCTCACATTTTACATTACATTAAAATATAATCTCTATATACAAAATATCATGAAACCGGATCAAATACATTTTATCTTTAACATGAAAATAGTGAGAACCAATTTGCTGTTATCATTAGGTTTATTTTTATAGGTGTTTGCTGATATTTTTTATTCGTATTTGCTAATTTTCGATTATACGTTATAAGTATGTGTTGATTTATATTTTGTTGTTGTTATTAGATTTTTTTCTTTTGCTGTTATAAATATTTGTTGGTATTTGCTGTTATTATTTTGTTCTTGATTTTGATTCTTTTGTTGTAATTTTTAGATTTTTTTTCTTTGTTAATATAAATCATTGTTTATGTAGATTGGTATTGTAGTTGGTATTATTCCTTACGTTCTCATATTTTTATAGATTAATGTTATTTCCTACGTTCTCATGTTTTATCATGATATAATGGTTTAAATAATGTGGGTCCCCCAAACACCATAGTGGTGTGTGGTCGTATAATGTATACTATGTTTATATATATGACAACTTTCTTTCCTTCAGAAGTACATCTTTAACTTTTAACTTCCACTTCTTCCTTCTTGCATTTTTTCTTTCTTCCTTAACATTATCAAAACCAGCTCCCTCAGCCTCTCATCGACATTAGTAGATCGAAGATGCAGGCTTCATATATTTGGTGCGTGTCGGTTTTCGGTATAGATCTTGCAGTTTTTGGATTATGATTCTGGTTATGTATAAAATTAAAGCATAACGCTTAGAATAAGCTTAGGTTTTACTATTTTACGTTTAATTACATCTAAAAGTTACACAATTATTTAGCGTTTTGCTTAGATGGTTAGATCTTTCAATAATTCAATATAATTTGGTATTCTGTTTTAGATGAAATTATATTCAGTGTTTTCCTTATTGATTTCTATTATGAATTTTATCTAGGGTTAACTAATTTTATTGATATGCATTATGTGTGGTGGATGATGGACTTGTGAGTTATTAGTTGTCATGTCAGGGTGGTTTAACCATTTTGGGAGCTTAAAGCAAATACAGGACCTTAAAAAATTGGTTTCTATTTCTATTGACAGATAAATTATTAGAATAAAACTTACATGACAACTAATTTTATTATAAACTCCGAAACTAAAACATGATACTTTACACATGAATTACATCAATAACTAAAACTCTAAAGAATATACATAAGAAACTACATGTAAATTATGATAAGAAATTTGGCACAGTCCATTAAAGTTAATTGGAAGTTCTTGACCAAGGGGGCTAAAATCCTACTTTGGGTTTACTCTCTCTTGGGCAGTTGGGCCGGTTTTTCTTACCAAATGACAATATTGTCCTTGAAAAGTGTCTCCATCAATATTGTTTATTAATGTTAGTTGTGTGTGTTTAAGGGTAAATTTAGAAATTGGCTAATAAATTTTAAAACTGGACACTTGTAATGGGACAAATAAAAAAAGAAATGTGAAAACTTATAATGGGACGGATGGAGTATTAGTTACTAGCAAAAGTTGTTTATATTTATTGTTAGATTAGTTAAATTTATGTGGAGATGCTTAATGATTGCATATATATATTCTCAGCGAAGTCAATGTTGGTTACAAGTTAGCAAAGTTAGTATAAGTTACTAGTAATTTGCAAAAGTTGTTTAGATTTATTGTTAATAGTTTGTTAGATTAGTTAAAAGTTATGTGCAGAAGGTTAATGATTGTATATAATCTAGGGCTTGTGAGAACTTGTCATGTTAAGTTACGTATTGTCACTTTTATGCTTTTCAACAGTAAGACTCTTACCGGTAAGAGGGTAAGACCATCACTCTCGAGCAGGGGCATAGCTTAGTGTAACACTGGGGTCCAAGGCCCCACTATTTTGTTACTAACTAGTGTAAATTTATTCGTCTTCGCTCGTTATTTTTTATACGAAGTGTAAATTTACCCGTTTTCGACCGAAATTTGACACGTCCCCATGCTTTATGTTTTTTTTAACTACATATTCAGAACCAACCCCCCCCCCCCAAGTCGACGACGCATTTTCATTCAAGCTTTGCCAATACTCTTAAGGTTTGGAGTTCAGACACCATCGACAACGTCTAGGCTAAGATCCAAGACAAGGAAGGAATTCCTCCTGACCAACATCGATTGATCTTTTCGTTTATATCAACAAGTATAGCAGAAGACTATACTCAGATCTTAACCTATCAGAAAGGACAATACCAGATTCAGTGCTTTGTCATACCGTAGCTATACAAACGAGAGTAATTTTGATTACATACGAAATGAAACACTCACCAACTTGCCAAAGACCAACAACGGTCGGGGGTTTTACAAATCCTCACATGGAGAAGGTAACGACACGGCGCACACATCTACATTGCGTTTACCTAACACCGAGGCAAAATTTTGCCAAAGTTGTGTGCGTGTGGACATTCAATACGCAACAGCTAGCTACCCAACCACGATCACTTAAGATTGCCAACTCACATTTTACAACATGGTTGTTGGAAATAATCACTCACAACCGAAAGGGCATTTTAGTCATTTATTATTTATATTATGTTTTAGTTTAATATGTTAATGTAAACAAACTATAAGGGTCAAACATGTCATTTGTCTATAGTTGTATGTATGCATAAACAGAAGTCTGTATGTATCTTCATTCTGATGTAACGAACCCACAATATTCATTATCAATATACAGATTTTGTTTGATCAATTCGTTGATATAATCGATCTTGTTTATCAATTCCTGTCAAGAATTGGCATCAGAGCATAGGATTATCAACAATTGTTCAACCCCTCGTCCGTTACCCTGATTGCACGCACAAAAGATTGAAGAATCGTCTCTGTCCCAACCGTTTTTCAATCCCAGTTATTGAAGGAAACCCAAATCAATTGAATTAATTGGTGATTTCCCACTCGCGATTGTTAATTCCCAGACTCGTTTCAACAATTTCAATTTATTGTTGGAATTAAACCCTACAATTACGGTTAATTGGAACAAGGAATCGTTAGTCGGAATCCAGAATCAAAGAGGATCGTTTTTTTTGTGAAACCCACTGTTCATCGCTGGTCAAAGTCAAAATTGGAATTAAATCAGAAATTGGCTCGGTGATCATCGCTAGTTATTTTGGAAAGTCAAAATTGGAATCAAGATCACAAAGGAAATCATAATTGCATCAGAATATTTTGTTGAAGACAAAATCCAAATATCTGCATCAGAATCTGATTTTTTTTTCTTCACATCAGAACCCGACATCATCATCATCATCAGGTTTATTAATCCATATTTTTTAATTCTTTGTCACAGATTGTTAGACAATAGAATTTCGTTTGTTGTTGGATTATTATAGAAACCAGTAGTTTGTTTGGAAAACATAGTGATTTATAGGATTCCCCGTTAGAATTGAATTGTTGATGAAAATTGTTAGTATGTCAAACACAAATCAGAGTGGTCCCGTGATACATTACAAGGAAGTGGCAACACTTTCTAGTTTTCAATGCCCAATCTTAAAACCGACAAATTATACGGTTTGGGCAATACGTATCAAGACCATATTAGAGGCAAATGGCCTTTGGGAAATGATTGAACCGCTTGAAACCACAGAACCCGATGTGAAGAAAGATAAGACGGCCACCGCCTATCTTTTTCAATCATTACCCGAAGATTTGATGTTGCAAGTTGCAAAGTGCAAAAGTGCAAAAGAAATACGGGACACGTTGAAAACTAGACACGTAGGAGTAGATCGTGTGCAAAAGGCACGGTTACAAACCCAAAATCCGAATTCGAATTGTTGCAAATGAAAGAAGATGAATCTATTGATTCATTCACCGCTAAGTTGAACGCCATAGTTTCTAGAGCAAATGGTTTAGGATCAACTTTTGATGAATCAACCCTAGTACGTAAGTTACTTAACTCCGTGCCCGAAAGGTTCATCCAAATAGTAGCATCAATAGAACAGTACTCGGATTTAGATGAAATGACTTTAGACGAAACCATCGGAAGACTTAAAACTTTCGAGGAACGAATCAAGTCAAAGAAAGGAAGTCTAGTTGAAAATCAGGATAAGTTGATGTTCACACGGCATGACGGTAATCATGGCCGTGGACAATCAAATGCAAGACGAGGAAGTAGGGGGTTCAATCCACAAGGCCGAGGCCGTGGACGGTTTACACCATCATCATCCCGGGAAGATTCCACTCTAGACCTGTCCAAAGATTCTAACCAAAATAGAAGGAAGTTCACTAGTGACACAAGTAAGGTTAGATGTTACAAATGTAGCAAACTTGGACATTATTCTTCAAATTGCTCTCAAAAGGATCATGCACAAGATCAGGCCAATCTAGTGCAAGAGGACGAAGAGCCGACCCTTTTAATGGCAATCCGTGAAGACCGTATTGATACTCAAGTAGTTTTCTTAAACGAAAAGGAGATCAAGCCCAGTAACTATAGGTTAACTGATGAAAGCATGTGGTATCTCGACAATGGTGCTAGCAACCATATGACCGGTTCGCGAGAGCATTTCACTGAATTAGATGAGAAGATCAGTGGGAATGTTCGTTTTGGTGATGGTTCGTATGTAGATATTAAAGGTATGGGCTCAATATTGTTGGAATGCAAAAACATGGAGCAAAGAGTTGTTACCAATGTTTATTACATTCCCATTCTTAAAAGCAATATTTTGAGTCTAGGGCAACTAACAGAAATTGGATGTAAAGTCGTTATGGAATACAATCAGTTACGTTTGTATGACATAAAGGAAACACTTCTCATGAAAGTCGAACGTTCGAAGAATAGACTTTACATAGTTAATTTGAAGATTGGCACGCCCATCTCACTGTTAGCAAGTATGCAAGATAATGCATGGCTATGGCACGCACGACTTTGTCATATGAGCTTTAACACGATTAAAGACATGACACGGAAGAATTTAGTTAGAGGAGTCCCGCGGATTTCACACTCCTCACAAGTCTGCGATGCATGTTTGCTTGGAAAACATAGTAGATCTCCGTTTCCAAGGCAAGCCGAATCTAGATCAACTGAACCATTAGGTTTAGTTTCAGGAGATCTTTGTGGTCCTATCTCGCCATCAACTCATTTAGGAAAGAAGTATATTTTCTTATTAGTCGACGACTGTACAAGGTACATGTGGGTATACTTTCTCGAATCAAAAGATCAAGCGTTGAGACGTTTAAGGAATTTAAGTTAATGACAGAAATAGAGTTAGGAACCAAACTGAAGATGTTTAGAACTGATAGAGGTGGAGAATTCACGTCCAAAGATTTCTCCAAGTTCTGTAAAGAAAATGGAATAGCAAGACAACTTACTGCACCATACTCCCCGCAACAGAATGGCATGGTAGAACGAAGAAATAGAACAATACTATCTGCTACAAGGAGTATGCTAAAGGCAAGTAATATGCCTCAGATATTTTGGGCAGAAGCAGTAAGACATGTTATCTACATCCTAAACCGAACACCGACCAGATCTTTAGTTAATAGCACACCTTTTGAAGCGCTTAAAGGTGATAAGCCAAATTTGAAGTATCTTAAAGTCTTTGGTTGTAAGGCATATGCAAAAGTGTTACTACCACACTTAAAGAAGTTGGATGATAGAAGCACTGAAATGGTATATTTAGGTAGTGAACCAGGATCAAAAGCTTATAGACTATTTGATCCTAAAACAAATAGAATTTGTATTAGTAGGGATGTACATTTTAAAGAAAAGGAGTTTTGGAATTGGAAGGAGGATGCTAGAGGTAATAATTCAGAAGAAAACGAGTGGACAGAATTCATAGTTGAAGATGGTTCGACAACGATGCCACCCGATAATCCTGAACCTCAGTTTGAACACATTGAAGTTAACAATCATGATGAAGATGAAGAAGCACCTCATTCACCTGTTAACCCACCAAATTCACCAGTCACTCCACAATTGTACAGCCACGAACCAAACTCTGAAACATCTGCAAGCTCCTCTAGACCTTATGATCATACACCATTAAGATTTCAAAGTTTAGAAGATATTTATGCTCGAGCACCGGAAATAATCTTAGATGAAAATGAATTGTTACTAGTTGAAGAAGAACCTAGAACGTATAAGGAGGCAGCAGAAGATGAAAAATGGATTGAAGCTATGAAAGTTGAATTAGATTCAATCAATAGAAACAAGACTTGGATCTTGACCGATTTACCCAAGGATCATAAAGCAATAGGTTTGAAATGGGTATTCAAGACCAAGAGAGACGCAAGTGGAAATATAATAAAACACAAGGCACGTTTAGTAGCAAAAGGTTATGTACAACAACACGGGATAGATTTTGACGAAGTCTTTGCCCCGGTAGCACGAATAGAGACTGTACGTTTAATCTTAGCCTTAGCTGCTTATAACAAATGGGAAGTACACCATCTAGATGTTAAATCAACATTTTTACACGGAGAATTAAAGGAAGAAGTGTACGTTTCTCAACCTGAAGGCTTTGTGAAACCACAAGACAAAGGAAAAGTTTACAAACTTTCTAAAGCTTTGTATGGACTACGACAAGCACCACGTGCATGGAATGTAAAGTTAGACAACACGTTGAAGTCACTTGGATTTCAAAAGTGTTCGTTAGAGCAAGCAGTCTATATCAAGGCAAGTTTAAACTCTAATCTGATAGTTGGAGTTTATGTTGATGATTTGATTGTCACCGGATCACCGAAGAAAGAAATTGACAAGTTCAAATCACAAATGGAAGGAAAATTCGAAATGAGCGACTTAGGTTTATTAGCCTACTACTTAGGTATAGAAGTCACCCAAACAAGGGGTGATATCTCAATTAAACAAACTGGTTATGTGAACAAGATTCTCAAGGACTCAGAAATGCTTGAAAGCAATGATACAAAGACACCAATGGATCACAAAAGTTGAAGGCGGAGAACCAGTTGATCCCACCAAGTATAGAAGTCTAATAGGATGCCTAAGGTATCTCCTTTACACGAGACCAGATTTAAGTTATTCAGTAGGATTACTTAGTCGATTCATGCAAGAACCAAAGGAGCATCATCTCAAAGCAATAAAGCAAGTTATTCGTTATATCAAAGGAACAAAAGATTATGGTACAACTTATCAAAGCAATGGAGGATGCAAGTTAATTGGTTATAGTGATAGTAGCTATGGAGTTAACACTGAAGAAGGGAAAGGCACAACAGGAATAATATTCTACTTTGGAAACTCTCCTATCAGTTGGTGCACTCAAAAGCAGCCTACCGTAGCATTATCATCATGCGAGTCAGAATTCATGGCAGCAACAGCAGCAACATGTCAAGCATTATGGTTAAAGAGACTGCTCAGCGCTTTAACCGGATGGAAAGAAGAAAAGGTCACATTGTTGGTTGATAACCGATCAGCAATAGCCTTAATGAAGAATCCCGTGTTTCATGGTAGAAGCAAGCACATCGATATACGTTATCACTTCATACGTGAATGCATCGAAAATGAACAAATAACCGTGGAGCATATTTGGAGAATCACAGAAGGCAGACATCTTAACAAAGGCGCTACCAAGGATCAAGTTCGTCATAACGAGGGAACTACTCGGCGTCAAAGACCTACTTCAAGTTGATCGTGATTAAGGGGGTGATTGTTGGAAATAATCACTCACAACCGAAAGGGCATTTTAGTCATTTATTATTTATATTATGTTTTAGTTTAATATGTTAATGTAAACAAACTATAAGGGTCAAACATGTCATTTGTCTATAGTTGTATGTATGCATCGTCTATATAAACAGAAGTCTGTATCTTCATTCTGATGTAACGAAACCACAATATTCATTATCAATATACAGATTTTGTTTGATCAATTCGTTGATTTAATCGATCTTGTTTATCAATTCCTGTCAAGAATGGTAGTAGACAAAATGGTGGAGTTTGTTATCATGGATAATCAGGTTGTCTTTCACTAATCCACTCATCTTGCTTTATGTTGAGGCTGCTGATTGCATTAATCAAGCAATCAAAGCAGTCTTCGTGTGAAAAGTCCGGCCTGCACTCCAGGGAGCTAAACGAGTCCGGCTTGCTATAACTAGAATTAAGTTGAGCTTAAACGAGCTCGAGCCTGAGCTCAAGTAAAAAAGAGTGTATAATAAACGTGCCCAAGCTCAAGCATCATTTATCAAGCCTGAGAAGGCTCGCACGCCTAAACGAGCATTTTTTGGTCTTCCAAGTTGCGTCTAACAAAATGTTAAGACACTTGCTTTGAAGTCGCAATTGACCACACTTTGGCATGAATCTTCGTGTAGATAGCGTAGTCCATTAATTTGTGATATCTACTATTATCCCTCTTCTAGTGTTCCGGTCAAGAATTGATTTCCTATCTTCATGAATCATTATTGGGGTTTATTAACCTACAACAATATTCATATGGTTCTAGGTTCCTAAAAGATAATTAGTTACCAAATATATATCGGTCAAGACTTCCATTTGACACTGACTCTTAAACCAAAATGGGTCTGTTTCTTTCCCTGCAAGACCTGTGAAGTTGGGCCACATATCGTTGATGAATGTTCTTGAGTGTAGAAATCGTTTTGGAACATCTCGTCACCTTGGTTTGAATCCGGTTTCAACCTTTTAACAGTTATCCCTTTGTTGTTTCCCCGCATGCGCTAAATTAAATTACCACATATTAAAATACCGTACAGTAGTACATATAACAATGTTAAAGTTACATCACCAGTGGTGTATGAAGCCAGGACTTTTTGTGCATACCTTGTATACTCTGCCATATCCACCTTTTCCTAAAACATTGTCGTTGAAAAAACATAACTAGTTAAGAAAAATAGAGAGTTAGCAATTAGTAGTTAACATTTAACAAAAAGTGTTGGACATGTATATGAAGTTTGAGTTTCACAAATAAAACTCACTTTCAACAATGTCGGGAGTATCCTAGATAACTTGATATGAAAAGCAAAGACGTAGGAACAGTTTTGACCTCGTAGTTATATAGTTTATGTTGAAGAAACAGAATTTACTTTGAGGATGCGTCTTCTTCCTCATTCTAAAGAAGACAAGGATGGCGACTATCCTTATTACAATAAGGGCAGTCACAATGAAAGTTACTTTCATCGACGACACACCTGAAAGTTTCTTTTTTGCCCGCCAAAAAGAATGTGTTACGAAACACACATAATAATTAAATATTGAAGACTTTTTAATTTTCAATTTTTTGAATTTAATTTTTACCACAAATTTTTGTTTAATTTAAACAATATGTATATTTGACAAACATATTTTATAATTATAATCATTTTATTAGTTTATATTCTTGAATATAAAACAATACTCTCTAGTCTAAGATGAGGGACACAATTGTAAGTGTTTGGATCATTTACAATCAAGTGCTCTCATTTTGGGCAAAGATATATAGTATAGTTATAAAATATGTTATAAAATATGTCATAAAATAGTTATAAGATATATAGTATAGTTATAAAATATGTTCGTGTGTCATATGAAAATATAATAAAACAATATTTTTTTATAGTTTGAAATCTATAAAAATTGTGGTAAAAAGGATGAAAACGTGAAATTGAATAAGTCTATTCATATTATGTTTGTTTAGTAGCACTTTCTTTTCGGCAGGCAAAAGTTCAAGCACGTCAGGGGTGATATTAACATTCACTATGAATGTTGTTATCATAATAAGTTTTGCCGTCATTTTTGTCTTCTTTAGAATGACATAGAAGACGCATCCTCAAATTAAAATTCGTTTCTTCGACTTTAACTTTATAACTACACGCTCAAACCGTTCCCAATTCTTTGCTTCTCTTAACCAACCTTCCTGGATGCTCTCTCAACATTGTTGATAATGAGTTATATTTATTGAGCTCAAATTTCATATAAAAGTCCCAACACTTTTTATTAGTTATTGATTGCTAAGCCTCTATTTTCCTTAACTAGTTATGCATTTTTCCACGGTCAGATCAATATGTTTGTCCTTCGAGTCATTAAAGATAGCAACACATTTTCTTTCTGAGAACAATGTCTTAGGCGGGTATGGCACTGTCTTAGGAAAGGCGGGTATGGCACTGTCTACAAGGTATGTTGAAAATGTTGTCGCTTCTTACGCCACTTGTGATTTTAGTTTAACATTGTTACAGGTACCACTACAAGAAAATTGCTCTGATAAGACCACCTTTACCGACCACATGTCGTCGGTACAGGTTTTACCGACCACATGTGGTCGGTATAGGTTGGTCAGTACAAAACGGTCGCAACAAGTTAAATTTGTGGTCGGTATAAAATTGGTCGGTATACCTATACCTTTCCCGACCACAAGTGGTCTCAAAAATTCTGTCAAATATTTTTTTCTCATTTAAAGAAAATGTAAAATAAAAAACTAAATAACCATTTCTGACAACATGTGGTCGGTATAGTGTTTTTTTTAAAATACCTTTAGTGACAACTTGTGGTCAGTATAAGTATTATGAATTTTCAAAAAAAATATTATAATTAAAATCTAATTGTAAAGCTGTAAATTTTCTAAATATTTTAACAAATAAAACCATAAATCATCAAATTACAAAACGTTAAACTAAATAGTTTAAATAATTGTCAAACAAGCACACAATAATTATATCTTTATCCATATCGGTTTCTTCATCATCTTGACTCGGCCTTCCTTTGTTTTGCTATTCACTTAATTCTATCATCCTTAGCGCGCAATTGTGTCAATTGTTCTTGTATGTTGTTTCATTGTGATGGTATTGGTTGTTGGTGCACGCACGCCACATTGGTGGTTGTAATTTTCATCTTTCGCCGAATATCCTGTTCCCAACAACGGCGTACCTAGACCGAGTGAACGTCTAAGACACCCGACCACATCAACCGACAAATCACCCGCTTCACTTTGCATCCGGGTGAGCTCGTCTTGAATTTTATTCCTATATTAAAGATACAAAAAAGCATGTTGGGTCAAACAGGTAGTGTTCATAATATTAACATAAATATGCTTGGATGAATTATAAATGAACTCTGCGTGAAGGACCGTTCATACCTCAGATGGATAAGAACATAGAAGGGGATTAAATAAAAGATCGATAAGTAAAAACAACCTGCATTATGAACAGCAAATAAAAAACATAAAGTAACTCTATATAGCAGGTTATCTATTACACACACATATCTTTATTCATTTATGATGACTATATTATGTTCTTGACTTTCAAGATAAATCCTAACACTTTTAACATAGTTACGAATAAAAATGTTTAATTGTTAGAGCTGTAAGAGAGCTGAGCCAGGGTGAGTTCAGTCTCGGTTCGTTTAAAACCCGAGTCGAACAACTGGCTCGTTTATCTTAACAAGTTCAAAATGTGGGCTCGGGATCAGTTTGTTAACAAACGAGCCTAGCCCAAGCCGCCTTGCAAGCCAACTTATTTAAAAAAATATATATGTCACCATCTTCCCTTGTCGATGGATGACCTGTATCACACTAAGTGTGAAGCTTAATATTATGAGACAACCCTACTTCATTAAAACTCTTATGAAAGCCACAAAACCAAAATTCAAAATGAAATAATATATACAATAGACTATGGTAAAGTAAAATCAACATGTATAACAATTACCTCCGGTAAATATGAGTTGTAAAAGAAATGGCAGGTATATGCATTATAATCTTTATTGAAAGCCCATTTCCGTGCTCCATATTTTGATGTTATTTCCAGTTCTGCCCCTCTGCTAGCAGCTGTGGAGGTTTCTATTCTTGTTTATTTGATCAAGTAATAAGATTCACATTTGTTTTAGAGGAGTAGTCATGACTATTTCTAGTGCTGCAGCACCAAACGACATTCCCACCTGCAACAAATATGACCAGGACCGTCTTAGAATATCAACTAGAAAGAAGCTTAATCATTAATAGCAACACGGATGAAAAAAGTGACATTATTAAATAAAGAAAATAAATCAGCACGATCAACAACTTTTTGTATTGTTTTAAATAATATTATTATTACTTTTTTTAATCAATAAATGTTGTTAACTAGTAATTTGAAAAAATACATTCACATTGAAGTTACATTATTGACTTGTAAGGGTCAACAAGTAACGTCAGTGCATTCTAAAATGAAAGAACTAAATGTATTTAAAACAATGTTAATATTTTGTCGAGTTTCTTACCTACAAACGAAAGGCTCAACTTTGGCGCGAAATGTACCTGTGAATGTCTTGACTGCAGCACCAAAAGTACATGAACTGAACAAATATTATAAAAGAGGTTAATACATGAAATACATAACTATTGTAAGTGTAGGGGTATGGTACTAAACCCGGTTTTACGATCCTAAATTTATTATGTTTGGCTTATTTTATTATATGGACTAATACAATGTTATTGGGCTGAGGGGGTTTTGTGGAGGTAACCCTAATTGGGCTAGGCCCGTTAGGGTACCATGATGGTGGCCATGAGACTCTCTATATAAGGAGGTCTCCACCTCCTTATTAGAGGTCATGCTCAATAAGAGCCACCACCACTTTTTTGTGTCTGTAAACAAGAAATCCTCAGGATATCTTAGCAGTCACCTCCACTCCCCCAAAAAGCCATCGCAGGTCTCAAGCACAGCCGAGAAGAAGATCAAGACGTGGTCCGTTCATCTCGAAAATCCGTGGAAACATCGTCATGGATCAGGTCAGATTCATTTCGTGCTTCGACATTGGCGCCATCCGTGGGACGGCAACAAACTACCCTTCGATCTTCATCTCGGCTGTCGGATCCCTCCCAGGAAAAACCCAGATCTGGAAGTTTAGAGAAAAAGGCTTCAAGGCTTGTTCTATTAAAGCTCAAAAAGATCCATAGATCTAAAAAGAGGCTTCCAGATCTGGGCAAGAGGAAATGGCCTGATTCAAATGATCAGGTCTCCGGATCTGTGTTGGTTTTAAATCTGCTCCGGGCTTCAGATCTGTCCAGATCTGATTTACAGATCTAGGTCTAGATTACAGACCTGGATTTTAGGTCTAAAGTTGCAGATCTGACTCTAAAATTGCAGATCCAGAAAGTATCAGACTTCCGCCGCCATGTACGCGCGCCCGCGGATTCTCACTCCACAGCCGTGCATGTGCAGCCGCGGAAACCACCATCTGGGCTTTGCTCAAGAGACCTCCGCCATGCACGCGCGCACACGAGTCACCACTCTATCGCCGTGCATGTGCGCATCAGGCCTCGCGCCAAACTTCAAGGTTGGGAATCCTCATTATATCCCATATGGCTACGCGCCAAACTTCAAGGTTGGGAATCCTCATAACATCCCATATGGCTACACGCCAAACTTCAAGGTTGGGAATCCTCATAACATCCCGTATGGCTACGCGCCAAACTTCAAGGTTGGGAATCCTCATAATATCCCCTATGGCTACGCGCCAAACTTCAAGGTTGGGAATCCTCACAATATCCCATATGGCTACGCGCCAAACTTCAAGGTTGGGAATCCTCATAATATCCCATATGGCTACACGCCAAACTTCAAGGTTGGGAATCCTCATAACATCCCGTATGGCTACGCACCAAACTTCAAGGTTGGGAATTCTCATAATATCCCATATGGCTACGCGCCAAACTTAAAGGATGGGAATCCTCATAATATCCCACATGGCTACGCGCCAAACTTAAAGGATGGGAATCTTCATAATATCCCATATGGCTACGCGCCAAACTTAAAGGATGGGAATCCTCATACCACATGCTCACGCATCACATATGCTCACGCATATCACACATGCTTACGCATCACATGCTCACACATATCACAGTCTACGCGCACGCGCATGCAACATCTGCGCGTGGCGCATAACACAAAACCAAAGTCTGCGCGCACACGCATGCAACATCTGCGCGTGGCGCGGGACATAAAGTAGCTCGTAAGCCGCCTCACGTGCAAGCTCCACTATTATTACAGCTCGTAAGACGCCTCTCGCGGGCAGGCTATATCATTCTCTTCGCGCGCAGGTTATTATTCATACAGCTCATAAGACGCTTCGCGCGCAAGCTGTTATTATTCTTATAGCTCGTAAGCCGCCTCCCGCGCAAGCTTCATTATTTTTACAGCCCGTAAGTCGCCTCACGCGCAGGCTTTATTATTCATGCAGCTCATAAGACGCCTCGCGCGCAAGCTGTCATTATTCTTTTAGCTCGTAAGACGCCTCGCGCACAAGCTCTATTATTATAGCTCGTAAGCCGCTTCACGCGCAAGCTTCGTTATTCTTACAGCCCGTAAGTCGCCTTACGCGCAGGCTTTATTATTCATACAGCTCATAAGACGCCTCGCGCGCAAGCTGTTATTATTCTTTTAGCTCGTAAGACGCCTCACGCGCTAGCTCAATTATTATTCTCAAAGCTCATAAGACGCCTCTCGCGCGCAAGCTTTATTATTCTTAGCTCGTAAGACGCCTCACGCGCAGGCTTTATTATGCTACAGCTCGTAAGACGCCCCTCGCGCGCAGGCTTTATTATTCTCAGCTCGTAAGTCGCCCCGCGCGCCAGCTTAATTATTATTCTCAAAGCTCATAAGACGCCTCTCACGCGCAGGCTTTACTATTCTCATAGCTCGTAAGGCGCCTCACGCGCAGGCTTTATTATTCTTATCTCGTAAGACGCCTCTCGCGCGCAGGCTATATCATTCTCAGCTCGTAAGTCGCCTCTCGCGCGCAAGCATTATTATTCTCATAGCTCGCAAGTCGCCTCACGCGCAAGCTTCATTATTATTATAGCTCGTAAGCCGCAACTCGCGCAGGCTCTATTATTATAGCTCGTAAGCCGCCTCACGCGCAGGCTTCATTATTTTTACAGCTCGTCACCATCATGAAGAAAATCTCCCAAAACTCAAAGACAATAAAGACAAGGCCAAAGAACAGGGAAAAAACCGCCTCATAGCCTAACACACCTCTTAAAGTCCAGCGCTCCACCTAGACGCTTGCGCGTCCAGGAGCAACACTGGACTTGGGGGGGCTTGTAGGGGTATGGTACTAAACCCGGTTTTACGATCCTAAATTTATTATGTTTGGCTTATTTTATTATATGGACTAATACAATGTTATTGAGCTGAGGGGGTTTTGTGGAGGTAACCCTAATTGGGCTAGGCCCGTTAGGGTACCATGATGGTGGCCATGAGACTCTCTATATAAGGAGGTCTCCACCTCCTTATTAGAGGTCATGCTCAATAAGAGCCACCACCACTTTTTTGTGTCTGTAAACAAGAAATCCTCAGGATATCTTAGCAGTCACCTCCACTCCCCCAAAAAGCCATCGCAGGTCTCAAGCACAGCCGAGAAGAAGATCAAGACGTGGTCCGTTCATCTCGAAAATCCGTGGAAACATCGTCATGGATCAGGTCAGATTCATTTCGTGCTTCGACATTGGCGCCATCCGTGGGACGGCAACAAACTACCCTTCGATCTTCATCTCGGCTGTCGGATCCCTCCCAGGAAAAACCCAGATCTGGAAGTTTAGAGAAAAAGGCTTCAAGGCTTGTTCTATTAAAGCTCAAAAAGATCCATAGATCTAAAAAGAGGCTTCCAGATCTGGGCAAGAGGAAATGGCCTGATTCAAATGATCAGGTCTCCGGATCTGTGTTGGTTTTAAATCTGCTCCGGGCTTCAGATCTGTCCAGATCTGATTTACAGATCTAGGTCTAGATTACAGACCTGGATTTTAGGTCTAAAGTTGCAGATCTGACTCTAAAATTGCAGATCCAGAAAGTATCAGACTTCCGCCGCCATGTACGCGCGCCCGCGGATTCTCACTCCACAGCCGTGCATGTGCAGCCGCGGAAACCACCATCTGGGCTTTGCTCAAGAGACCTCCGCCATGCACGCGCGCACACGAGTCACCACTCTATCGCCGTGCATGTGCGCATCAGGCCTCGCGCCAAACTTCAAGGTTGGGAATCCTCATTATATCCCATATGGCTACGCGCCAAACTTCAAGGTTGGGAATCCTCATAACATCCCATATGGCTACACGCCAAACTTCAAGGTTGGGAATCCTCATAACATCCCGTATGGCTACGCGCCAAACTTCAAGGTTGGGAATCCTCATAATATCCCCTATGGCTACGCGCCAAACTTCAAGGTTGGGAATCCTCACAATATCCCATATGGCTACGCGCCAAACTTCAAGGTTGGGAATCCTCATAATATCCCATATGGCTACACGCCAAACTTCAAGGTTGGGAATCCTCATAACATCCCGTATGGCTACGCACCAAACTTCAAGGTTGGGAATTCTCATAATATCCCATATGGCTACGCGCCAAACTTAAAGGATGGGAATCCTCATAATATCCCACATGGCTACGCGCCAAACTTAAAGGATGGGAATCTTCATAATATCCCATATGGCTACGCGCCAAACTTAAAGGATGGGAATCCTCATACCACATGCTCACGCATCACATATGCTCACGCATATCACACATGCTTACGCATCACATGCTCACACATATCACAGTCTACGCGCACGCGCATGCAACATCTGCGCGTGGCGCATAACACAAAACCAAAGTCTGCGCGCACACGCATGCAACATCTGCGCGTGGCGCGGGACATAAAGTAGCTCGTAAGCCGCCTCACGCGCAAGCTCCACTATTATTACAGCTCGTAAGACGCCTCTCGCGGGCAGGCTATATCATTCTCTTCGCGCGCAGGTTATTATTCATACAGCTCATAAGACGCTTCGCGCGCAAGCTGTTATTATTCTTATAGCTCGTAAGCCGCCTCCCGCGCAAGCTTCATTATTTTTACAGCCCGTAAGTCGCCTCACGCGCAGGCTTTATTATTCATGCAGCTCATAAGACGCCTCGCGCGCAAGCTGTCATTATTCTTTTAGCTCGTAAGACGCCTCGCGCACAAGCTCTATTATTATAGCTCGTAAGCCGCTTCACGCGCAAGCTTCGTTATTCTTACAGCCCGTAAGTCGCCTTACGCGCAGGCTTTATTATTCATACAGCTCATAAGACGCCTCGCGCGCAAGCTGTTATTATTCTTTTAGCTCGTAAGACGCCTCACGCGCTAGCTCAATTATTATTCTCAAAGCTCATAAGACGCCTCTCGCGCGCAAGCTTTATTATTCTTAGCTCGTAAGACGCCTCACGCGCAGGCTTTATTATGCTACAGCTCGTAAGACGCCCCTCGCGCGCAGGCTTTATTATTCTCAGCTCGTAAGTCGCCCCGCGCGCCAGCTTAATTATTATTCTCAAAGCTCATAAGACGCCTCTCACGCGCAGGCTTTACTATTCTCATAGCTCGTAAGGCGCCTCACGCGCAGGCTTTATTATTCTTATCTCGTAAGACGCCTCTCGCGCGCAGGCTATATCATTCTCAGCTCGTAAGTCGCCTCTCGCGCGCAAGCATTATTATTCTCATAGCTCGCAAGTCGCCTCACGCGCAAGCTTCATTATTATTATAGCTCGTAAGCCGCAACTCGCGCAGGCTCTATTATTATAGCTCGTAAGCCGCCTCACGCGCAGGCTTCATTATTTTTACAGCTCGTCACCATCATGAAGAAAATCTCCCAAAACTCAAAGACAATAAAGACAAGGCCAAAGAACAGGGAAAAAACCGCCTCATAGCCTAACACACCTCTTAAAGTCCAGCGCTCCACCTAGACGCTTGCGCGTCCAGGAGCAACACTGGACTTGGGGGGGCTTGTAGGGGTATGGTACTAAACCCGGTTTTACGATCCTAAATTTATTATGTTTGGCTTATTTTATTATATGGACTAATACAATGTTATTGAGCTGAGGGGGTTTTGTGGAGGTAACCCTAATTGGGCTAGGCCCGTTAGGGTACCATGATGGTGGCCATGAGACTCTCTATATAAGGAGGTCTCCACCTCCTTATTAGAGGTCATGCTCAATAAGAGCCACCACCACTTTTTTGTGTCTGTAAACAAGAAATCCTCAGGATATCTTAGCAGTCACCTCCACTCCCCCAAAAAGCCATCGCAGGTCTCAAGCACAGCCGAGAAGAAGATCAAGACGTGGTCCGTTCATCTCGAAAATCCGTGGAAACATCGTCATGGATCAGGTCAGATTCATTTCGTGCTTCGACATTGGCGCCATCCGTGGGACGGCAACAAACTACCCTTCGATCTTCATCTCGGCTGTCGGATCCCTCCCAGGAAAAACCCAGATCTGGAAGTTTAGAGAAAAAGGCTTCAAGGCTTGTTCTATTAAAGCTCAAAAAGATCCATAGATCTAAAAAGAGGCTTCCAGATCTGGGCAAGAGGAAATGGCCTGATTCAAATGATCAGGTCTCCGGATCTGTGTTGGTTTTAAATCTGCTCCGGGCTTCAGATCTGTCCAGATCTGATTTACAGATCTAGGTCTAGATTACAGACCTGGATTTTAGGTCTAAAGTTGCAGATCTGACTCTAAAATTGCAGATCCAGAAAGTATCAGACTTCCGCCGCCATGTACGCGCGCCCGCGGATTCTCACTCCACAGCCGTGCATGTGCAGCCGCGGAAACCACCATCTGGGCTTTGCTCAAGAGACCTCCGCCATGCACGCGCGCACACGAGTCACCACTCTATCGCCGTGCATGTGCGCATCAGGCCTCGCGCCAAACTTCAAGGTTGGGAATCCTCATTATATCCCATATGGCTACGCGCCAAACTTCAAGGTTGGGAATCCTCATAACATCCCATATGGCTACACGCCAAACTTCAAGGTTGGGAATCCTCATAACATCCCGTATGGCTACGCGCCAAACTTCAAGGTTGGGAATCCTCATAATATCCCCTATGGCTACGCGCCAAACTTCAAGGTTGGGAATCCTCACAATATCCCATATGGCTACGCGCCAAACTTCAAGGTTGGGAATCCTCATAATATCCCATATGGCTACACGCCAAACTTCAAGGTTGGGAATCCTCATAACATCCCGTATGGCTACGCACCAAACTTCAAGGTTGGGAATTCTCATAATATCCCATATGGCTACGCGCCAAACTTAAAGGATGGGAATCCTCATAATATCCCACATGGCTACGCGCCAAACTTAAAGGATGGGAATCTTCATAATATCCCATATGGCTACGCGCCAAACTTAAAGGATGGGAATCCTCATACCACATGCTCACGCATCACATATGCTCACGCATATCACACATGCTTACGCATCACATGCTCACACATATCACAGTCTACGCGCACGCGCATGCAACATCTGCGCGTGGCGCATAACACAAAACCAAAGTCTGCGCGCACACGCATGCAACATCTGCGCGTGGCGCGGGACATAAAGTAGCTCGTAAGCCGCCTCACGCGCAAGCTCCACTATTATTACAGCTCGTAAGACGCCTCTCGCGGGCAGGCTATATCATTCTCTTCGCGCGCAGGTTATTATTCATACAGCTCATAAGACGCTTCGCGCGCAAGCTGTTATTATTCTTATAGCTCGTAAGCCGCCTCCCGCGCAAGCTTCATTATTTTTACAGCCCGTAAGTCGCCTCACGCGCAGGCTTTATTATTCATGCAGCTCATAAGACGCCTCGCGCGCAAGCTGTCATTATTCTTTTAGCTCGTAAGACGCCTCGCGCACAAGCTCTATTATTATAGCTCGTAAGCCGCTTCACGCGCAAGCTTCGTTATTCTTACAGCCCGTAAGTCGCCTTACGCGCAGGCTTTATTATTCATACAGCTCATAAGACGCCTCGCGCGCAAGCTGTTATTATTCTTTTAGCTCGTAAGACGCCTCACGCGCTAGCTCAATTATTATTCTCAAAGCTCATAAGACGCCTCTCGCGCGCAAGCTTTATTATTCTTAGCTCGTAAGACGCCTCACGCGCAGGCTTTATTATGCTACAGCTCGTAAGACGCCCCTCGCGCGCAGGCTTTATTATTCTCAGCTCGTAAGTCGCCCCGCGCGCCAGCTTAATTATTATTCTCAAAGCTCATAAGACGCCTCTCACGCGCAGGCTTTACTATTCTCATAGCTCGTAAGGCGCCTCACGCGCAGGCTTTATTATTCTTATCTCGTAAGACGCCTCTCGCGCGCAGGCTATATCATTCTCAGCTCGTAAGTCGCCTCTCGCGCGCAAGCATTATTATTCTCATAGCTCGCAAGTCGCCTCACGCGCAAGCTTCATTATTATTATAGCTCGTAAGCCGCAACTCGCGCAGGCTCTATTATTATAGCTCGTAAGCCGCCTCACGCGCAGGCTTCATTATTTTTACAGCTCGTCACCATCATGAAGAAAATCTCCCAAAACTCAAAGACAATAAAGACAAGGCCAAAGAACAGGGAAAAAACCGCCTCATAGCCTAACACACCTCTTAAAGTCCAGCGCTCCACCTAGACGCTTGCGCGTCCAGGAGCAACACTGGACTTGGGGGGGCTTGTAGGGGTATGGTACTAAACCCGGTTTTACGATCCTAAATTTATTATGTTTGGCTTATTTTATTATATGGACTAATACAATGTTATTGAGCTGAGGGGGTTTTGTGGAGGTAACCCTAATTGGGCTAGGCCCGTTAGGGTACCATGATGGTGGCCATGAGACTCTCTATATAAGGAGGTCTCCACCTCCTTATTAGAGGTCATGCTCAATAAGAGCCACCACCACTTTTTTGTGTCTGTAAACAAGAAATCCTCAGGATATCTTAGCAGTCACCTCCACTCCCCCAAAAAGCCATCGCAGGTCTCAAGCACAGCCGAGAAGAAGATCAAGACGTGGTCCGTTCATCTCGAAAATCCGTGGAAACATCGTCATGGATCAGGTCAGATTCATTTCGTGCTTCGACATTGGCGCCATCCGTGGGACGGCAACAAACTACCCTTCGATCTTCATCTCGGCTGTCGGATCCCTCCCAGGAAAAACCCAGATCTGGAAGTTTAGAGAAAAAGGCTTCAAGGCTTGTTCTATTAAAGCTCAAAAAGATCCATAGATCTAAAAAGAGGCTTCCAGATCTGGGCAAGAGGAAATGGCCTGATTCAAATGATCAGGTCTCCGGATCTGTGTTGGTTTTAAATCTGCTCCGGGCTTCAGATCTGTCCAGATCTGATTTACAGATCTAGGTCTAGATTACAGACCTGGATTTTAGGTCTAAAGTTGCAGATCTGACTCTAAAATTGCAGATCCAGAAAGTATCAGACTTCCGCCGCCATGTACGCGCGCCCGCGGATTCTCACTCCACAGCCGTGCATGTGCAGCCGCGGAAACCACCATCTGGGCTTTGCTCAAGAGACCTCCGCCATGCACGCGCGCACACGAGTCACCACTCTATCGCCGTGCATGTGCGCATCAGGCCTCGCGCCAAACTTCAAGGTTGGGAATCCTCATTATATCCCATATGGCTACGCGCCAAACTTCAAGGTTGGGAATCCTCATAACATCCCATATGGCTACACGCCAAACTTCAAGGTTGGGAATCCTCATAACATCCCGTATGGCTACGCGCCAAACTTCAAGGTTGGGAATCCTCATAATATCCCCTATGGCTACGCGCCAAACTTCAAGGTTGGGAATCCTCACAATATCCCATATGGCTACGCGCCAAACTTCAAGGTTGGGAATCCTCATAATATCCCATATGGCTACACGCCAAACTTCAAGGTTGGGAATCCTCATAACATCCCGTATGGCTACGCACCAAACTTCAAGGTTGGGAATTCTCATAATATCCCATATGGCTACGCGCCAAACTTAAAGGATGGGAATCCTCATAATATCCCACATGGCTACGCGCCAAACTTAAAGGATGGGAATCTTCATAATATCCCATATGGCTACGCGCCAAACTTAAAGGATGGGAATCCTCATACCACATGCTCACGCATCACATATGCTCACGCATATCACACATGCTTACGCATCACATGCTCACACATATCACAGTCTACGCGCACGCGCATGCAACATCTGCGCGTGGCGCATAACACAAAACCAAAGTCTGCGCGCACACGCATGCAACATCTGCGCGTGGCGCGGGACATAAAGTAGCTCGTAAGCCGCCTCACGCGCAAGCTCCACTATTATTACAGCTCGTAAGACGCCTCTCGCGGGCAGGCTATATCATTCTCTTCGCGCGCAGGTTATTATTCATACAGCTCATAAGACGCTTCGCGCGCAAGCTGTTATTATTCTTATAGCTCGTAAGCCGCCTCCCGCGCAAGCTTCATTATTTTTACAGCCCGTAAGTCGCCTCACGCGCAGGCTTTATTATTCATGCAGCTCATAAGACGCCTCGCGCGCAAGCTGTCATTATTCTTTTAGCTCGTAAGACGCCTCGCGCACAAGCTCTATTATTATAGCTCGTAAGCCGCTTCACGCGCAAGCTTCGTTATTCTTACAGCCCGTAAGTCGCCTTACGCGCAGGCTTTATTATTCATACAGCTCATAAGACGCCTCGCGCGCAAGCTGTTATTATTCTTTTAGCTCGTAAGACGCCTCACGCGCTAGCTCAATTATTATTCTCAAAGCTCATAAGACGCCTCTCGCGCGCAAGCTTTATTATTCTTAGCTCGTAAGACGCCTCACGCGCAGGCTTTATTATGCTACAGCTCGTAAGACGCCCCTCGCGCGCAGGCTTTATTATTCTCAGCTCGTAAGTCGCCCCGCGCGCCAGCTTAATTATTATTCTCAAAGCTCATAAGACGCCTCTCACGCGCAGGCTTTACTATTCTCATAGCTCGTAAGGCGCCTCACGCGCAGGCTTTATTATTCTTATCTCGTAAGACGCCTCTCGCGCGCAGGCTATATCATTCTCAGCTCGTAAGTCGCCTCTCGCGCGCAAGCATTATTATTCTCATAGCTCGCAAGTCGCCTCACGCGCAAGCTTCATTATTATTATAGCTCGTAAGCCGCAACTCGCGCAGGCTCTATTATTATAGCTCGTAAGCCGCCTCACGCGCAGGCTTCATTATTTTTACAGCTCGTCACCATCATGAAGAAAATCTCCCAAAACTCAAAGACAATAAAGACAAGGCCAAAGAACAGGGAAAAAACCGCCTCATAGCCTAACACACCTCTTAAAGTCCAGCGCTCCACCTAGACGCTTGCGCGTCCAGGAGCAACACTGGACTTGGGGGGGCTTGTAGGGGTATGGTACTAAACCCGGTTTTACGATCCTAAATTTATTATGTTTGGCTTATTTTATTATATGGACTAATACAATGTTATTGAGCTGAGGGGGTTTTGTGGAGGTAACCCTAATTGGGCTAGGCCCGTTAGGGTACCATGATGGTGGCCATGAGACTCTCTATATAAGGAGGTCTCCACCTCCTTATTAGAGGTCATGCTCAATAAGAGCCACCACCACTTTTTTGTGTCTGTAAACAAGAAATCCTCAGGATATCTTAGCAGTCACCTCCACTCCCCCAAAAAGCCATCGCAGGTCTCAAGCACAGCCGAGAAGAAGATCAAGACGTGGTCCGTTCATCTCGAAAATCCGTGGAAACATCGTCATGGATCAGGTCAGATTCATTTCGTGCTTCGACAGTAAGGTATAACTCTATTCAAAATTGACCCACAACGCAATGTCATTTAGTGAATACAATGAAACAGAGGTATTTTCTTAAATATATGCTTTAAATTTACACATCCTCTAAGTTGAGACCCTTAATTTAAGCGCATGTTTCATATTTCATGAAAAAAACACAATTCATACTACATATGTTAGTCACAAATACAAAACCACCAACAATGCATAGCTTCGCGAACACTGATATGCGATATATACATGTGTAAACCAAACCATTGCCTAGTGTAAACATACATCAAACAATTAACCTACCCACAAAGTCCAACTATTAGCAAAACACAAAGAGCACAAATGTAATTCAGCTTGATCTTTTCTTAACAAAATAGGCAGGTAAATACAATTAAATTAGCAGAAGTATTTAACCTATGGTTCAGCAAACCAAGTAATGGACTTGAGTGTAGCAACCCCAAATTTGCACATAAATCACGAACCTACGAAAGAACTAAGCCCTTAAATCGAACACAAAATCCTAAAGAAACAGAAATTAATCGATTACTTAGGAACAAAGATGATAGCATATACCTAATCGATGGTGGTGACAGCACGACCCAAGACGGTGGATGACGATGACGACGGGGTTAGCTGCGGCAAGACGAGAGCGAGATACAAAGAGGGTGAAGACGACTAAATACGGGGGATGCGGCTTGTGGGAGTGGAACACGGTGGCTGGTAGTGGCTAAAATAAAAAATTGGTCGGAGGGGGTACTGCAACCAGTGAGAGATGTGAAATGAGGAAGAAAGGGGGAGACGGCGTTGTTTAGAGAGAGGGTTTTCACATGGCGCTTAAAATTTCAACACTCCCGCCTAAGGTATAATATATATATATATATATATATAATCAAAATTATAATAAAAACCAACTTATTCTAATTAGGGGTGTGCATCGGTCGGTTTTGAGCCAAACCAATAACCATAACCGATATGTCGGTTAATGGATAGTCATATCCATAACTGACCCGCTATGGCGGTTTTGGCTAATCGGTTTTATAGGTTATAGTGAGTCAGTTATGGGACGGTTAACCATAACCAAAACAATGTAATTGGGCCTAAAAGTTTTGCACCAATAATTAAAAAAACGACATATCAATACATATGTCCATACACATACAAATACATAGTTATCCATAATACTCATACATATGCATATACACACAAATACGCACATATACGGATACGTTAATATGTATATACACCCACATATGCATATACTCATACATACACAATTATATGCATATGCACACATACATGTACATACACACACATACAAATATCAATACGTATGTGTATCCATACACATACAAATACATAGTTATACACAATGCATAAACATATGAGTATACTCATGCATATACATTCATATAGACAACATACATACGCGTATCAAGACATGTATTCATACACATGACATAGTTATACACAATACACAGACATATACAATCATATGCATATACACACATACATCGAGATACACACATACACATATCAATACATGTATGGGTACACATACACATACATAGTTATACACAATACATAGACATATGCATATACTCATACATATACATTCATATGCATACACACTGTAAGTCTCGAAGATGGATCTTTCAGTAGCAGAAACTATGTGATGATTCAAGAACATGAATGAAAGTAAGAATGAAAAAACACGATTATACGACTTCAAAGCACACGTATATTACATCGGGTACTTAAATCCCTTGATGAGAACTGATTACACAGAATGATACTAGTTATTATGACCCTAATCGATATTAAACATATCTATATGACCATATATAGGGTGTTTAAAAGCCACATAAGGCCAAGCCCATACAAAACCTAAGGCCCAAAAGCCCACCGAAGTCCCTCATAGAGATGGTTATCATAACAAAACCGTAAACCCAAACACAAAAGCATAAATCATAAATATATCTCAACACACACACACACACAAATGACCTGTAACACGACAAAAAAAAAAGACGGTTATTTGTTTATCCACCTTTAAACACATACGATGTCGTATGAAAAATGAAAAAGAAAAAATAAAACAAAAAAAGGACTTGCCATTTCGTTTAACTACTATTAAGAGAACATTGTCATTTCGTTTAACTGCTATAAAGAAATATAAGATATATAAAGGACTTGTCCCGACATGTCGTTGGGGAAATGGGTAACCAAAATGTTGTCATTTTATTTAATTTATATAAAGAAAATCAAAATGAAAAAAACCTCGATGATATGTTGTTGGATAGAAGTTATCAAAACAATCTCGTTTCTTGCTTTCAATAGTTCAAGATAAAATAAAATCAAAATTAAAATTACAAGCAACCTATCCCGACCAAATGTGGTCGGAAGAAAGTTTTCAAATGGCCCCAAAAAATTTGGTGATCCGGCTAACTTAAAATAAAATAAAATTAAAATAGAAAACCTATCCCGACCACATGTGGTCGGGAAAAGATTTTTAGACGGCGCCCAATTATTTAGTGTTCCCGCTAACTTAAAATGAAAAAAAAAATTAAAATAAAAAATCAATCTATCGCGACCACATGTGGTCGGTATAGGTTACCCAAACTATGTCATCCCACTTCATAATTAATAAAATTAAAAAAAACAAATACTACCAACTCTATACCGACCACATGTGGTCGGTAAAGGTGTTGCGAAAACATTTTCACACGATAAAGGATTTAAAAAAATTCAAAAATAAAATATACTTACTTTTTCCGACCACATGTGGTCGGGATAGAATCTATCCCGACCACATGTGGTCGGTAAATTGTTGGTCATAAGTGAAATTTGGCCAAACCCTATACCGACCATATGTGGTCGGTACAGGTGTTCTATAGCGACCACAATTGTGGTCGATATAGGGGTGGTCCTGTCAGATCAGTTTTCTTGTAGTGTACCACTATACAGGATTTTAACTGTGTGATATTTTAATTCAAGGCATGCAGAGAAACGACAAAGGGATAGTTGTTATATGGTTGAATCCAGGTTACGACCAAGTTGACGATGAGTTCCAAAACAAGATTTCGACACTCAAGAATGTTCATCACCAAAATGTGATCAAGCTTCATGGGTCTTGCACGTAAAGAGTGTTTTACAAGTTGGTGCCTAATGGAAGTCTTGGCCAATATATATTTGGTAAGTGTTCATCTTTTAAAATCTCCTTGTGAATATTGTTGTTTGTTATTAAGAAACTGATAATGATTCATGCAGATAGGAAATCAGTGTTTGATTGGAACAATGGAAGAGTGATAATAGTAGATATCACAAATGGATTGCACAATCTAAAACTCGCAGAGTGTTGTCAACCACCACTTCAAACAAGCGTCTTAACATTTTTGCTAGATGCGATTGTAAGTCAAAAATATGCTTGATTAGGCTTGCAAGACGTACTGCTCAAGCCTGATAAGTAAAGCTCAGGTTCATGTATTAAGCATACTCATTTTTAGAATTGATCAAGCTCATGCTCGAGCTTGTTTAAGCTCACCTTATTTCGAGAATTTAGCAACACGATCTCGTTTAGCTTGTGAAGTGTTAATCACATCTGTCACCCGAAGAATTCTTTGATTCCTCAATTAATGCAATCAACAACCACTATGTAAACAAGAATAGTGAATTAGTGAAAGACAACCCGATTATTCGTGATTACAAACTCCATTGTTTTGTCTTCTACCATGTTTTTAAAATGCGAGCCAACAATCTTGAGAGATTGCATATGCCCCTCTTTGATTGGACAGCCAGTTGTTACATATTGTATGGCCACACACTGACACACACAAAGTTGGCACAATTTTGCCCCAATGCTAGGTGATTACAGTGCATATGTGTGCACTGTGTTATTACCTTCTTCGTGTGAGACTTTGTAAAACCCCGACCATTGTCTTAGGTAGGTTGGTGAGCGTTTGATTTAGGTTGTAAGCAAAACTACTCCCATTTGTGTAGGTATCGGTATAAGACCGCGCCAAATCCGGTACTGGTCTTTTTGACCGCCTGACCGGTTAGGATCTAGGTATAGCTTTCGGCTATGCTTTGTTGATATAATCGAGAAGATTAATCGCGGGCATGATACGATCGATGTATAGTTTTCAGTACAACATGTGGCTGTTTTCACAGGCACAATCCAGAACATGGGGCATGATACGATCGATTGTATTTTCACAGACGCAATAGCAGGTTGTATTAACGATTAAAATCTATCTATTTATTATAATAAAAGACTACTTGATTTTGCCACTTGTCAAACTTATAGCTTTCCTCATCTTTTTTTCAATCTATTTCGACAGAATTACAAATTTTGTCCTTTAAAAAAAGCCAAAAACCGGTTCGTGTCCTTTTCTAAGTTTCCTTGCAGGCGGTGTACTTTAAACTTTTTTTTTCTACACGTTATGTCCTTTACGCTAACTGGGTTAGAAAAACTCAGTTAAATGCCCTCACGTGAGACGCATGTGAGGGCATTTTTGTCTTTTCATCTATACCTGCAACTTCTTCTTCTTCAGTGCATCTGGTAGCATCAAACCCTAACATCAATGGAGAAACACATTCAAATCTTCCTCTTCCAATTCCAATTCCAATTCCCACAAACCTGCAATTCACCAAACCCTAACCCTAACCACCATCCCAAATCCTCCTGCGCCGCCGGCCGCCGTCCAACCACCACCATCCACCGCAAAAACCACCACCGTCATCGGAAAACGAGTTCCGGCCGGCAGCCATCAAACACCGGCGCCCTTCGTCATCAACACTGACCTGCTAACCATCACCTTCTTCATCACACCACCACAACCCCCGCCGTTCATGACCTTCAACGGATACAGGCCATCGGCCATTTGCCGGAAAACCATATCAGCCGTCGGCAATATTCGCCGAAGCATCCATCCATCAACATTGCCACCACTCAGATCAGTGGTGGCAGGTCATCACCCTTAAACACTGGAGGTTAACCCACCGGAAAACCGTTAACCGGAGCTCGTTTTTCCGGTGAACTGGGCTGACCTTATCTGTTCATATTCCTTCCGTTGTTAATAGATAGAGTTTCGCAGATCTAACAAACAAAGAAACTCAAAATATAATATAATCGTCGGAGGAAACTGTACCGGATGATAATAATAATAATATTATTACTTCCTCCTCGGTGTTTACGAGCTCGATTGACGGTTTATTAGAGACGAGGAGTGACATGAATTTGGTGAAAGATGAGCCGGTCGATTCGGAATTGGTGCGGAATACGTCGTCACCAGATACGTTTGATCCAGCAGGTGATGGGTGGTGATGGCGGTGGTGGCATGTGGTGGCTGGTTGGTGATGGTGGTAGTTCTGAAGATGATGAATGTTATATTGAGGAAGATGAATGTTATATTGAAGAAGTTGCAGGTATAGGTAAAAGACAAAAATGCCCTCATATGCGTCTCACGTGAGGGCATTTAACTGAGTTTTTCTAACCCAGTTAGCGTAAAGGACATAACGTGTAGAAAAAAAAAGTTTAAAGTACACCGCCTGCAATGAAACTTAGAAAAGGACACGAACCGGTTTTTGGCTTTTTTTAAAGGACAAAATTTGTAATTCTGTCATCTATTTCAATTGTGGTCCCTTATCTTTAAGTCATTTCAATATATGAATTCAAGATTATTTTTATTCAAGGTAAGTCCAAATCAATTCATTCATTAACATTAATGATGAAATAAAGAAATTTCAAAATTGAAGTTGCATGTTTGTTAGCATAAAATTTTCAAGTCATATGTAATTGCAAATTAAAGAAAAAAAATGCACATTATTGTCTAAGAATTTAGATTCATATGGTAATAAACTACAAATTGTTTTTAAAGTGGGATTCGAGCAATAATGCATAATATATTACATAAGATTGGTTTCAAATTTTGATTTAAAGTTTTCTCATATGTATTTGAACTCAGGAAAATATGTATTTTCTTAATTTTCTTCGAACATTTTATATAAATATTGCAAACATAGAGAATATATATTACATAAATCTTAATGTTTAGTTTTAATCAATTGATTGACTTTTTGGGTAATATAAAAGGTTTTAGCAATAAAAAAATCAATATTTAGTTTTCAATATTTTCTTTCATAACTCATACCAAAATGTTTCAAAACGTATATTTTATAACTTGATTTATATTTTTTTATACATTTAAATATATTTTTTTAATATGCCTTATAACACAAATTACTAACTAAAGCATTCAAATTCAAAATTTTAAACCAATAAATTTGTTTCAATCTCATTCATTGTTTTCACTTTCCAAAAATTATTTAGGATATTGAAACCAAGATTCATAGAATATCGTTTTTGTTAGGCTTTTACATAATTTCAATATTATATTAACTTATTAATTTTATTCTTATATAAATGCAACGAATTGGGGGTTATGTTAGTGTTTTCAGTTGGTTAGTACATAATTTAAGTGTTTTTATTGTTTATATTCAAAATAATAAAGCTATACATAAAATTAAAAAAAAGAAAATTACAAACATAACATTTATTATTCAAATATTTTATAAAAATTCAATAAGATTCACACCTTAACTATAATGCAACTTAATAGAAATATTTATTATTTTTCTTATTATTTGTAGCTTGATCATATTCTTCATTACTTTTTAAGGATATTCCATTTCCATATTAATTGTAAAAAAGTTGTTAATCATATTAAAAGTCATTTACCATGCTTTCATAAAATCGAAAATCTTTATTTCTTCTTCCTCTTTCTTTTTTTTTCTCTCTATAAGTTGTTAAAATTTATACATATATATCGATTAATTAAGTATTCCAACAACTTTTCATAATATTAACTAATAAGTAATAACACGAGATTAGTATTAAAACTTAAACATTCCTTATGTAATACTTTTAAATTATTTTAAATAAGAATCACTACCTTCACTTTATGCAACTTTAAATATTCGAATATTCTTCTAACTCATAATAATCATTGTTATTTGAACAATGACTTTAAGTTTAGTATGTTTTTGTCATTTTCCTATGAATTACATTCATACGAAATACAATAAATCGTTTTATTATATTTTAATTTCGGTTATATATGTTGTGTGATTATACAACTTTTAATTGTAAAATATAAAATCAATTAAAAATTTGTCATAAACACAATGTTAATGACAACACATTTATCATAATCAATCAATTTCAAATTTTAAAGATTCTAAGGATGATTATATCATCAAAGTTCAGGTAATCAGTTTTTGAGATAATCATGTTTTTCGGATAAACATGAAATATTGATTTCAAATGACATAATATTAATTGTTTAAAAGGTATGTATTTTTATGTTTATAAATATTTTTTTTGTTAGTTTCATTGATATATTTATCATTATTTAGGGTTGGTGGTTTGGTATGTACTTAAAAGGACCTTATTTGTCACACGAGCAACTATATGTGACTATATCAAGAGTTGCAAGCAAACTTATATGTTACATTATCAGAGCTACAAGTAGACATGGACTAAAGAGTTTGATTTTTAATAAATAATGTATACCAACCAATACAACAAATGTGGTGTACAAAGAAGTTTTTTTTACTTATTTGTAACATGTTTGTATAACCTTAATTATGTAATTTTATAATTTTAATGTAAATTGTAATTATATTAACAATATAAGATCATTTTGTTAACTGAAATTTACATAATGGCTAGAGTTTAAAGTTTTCATCAATTACCTGTGTAATACACGGGCCTCAAACTAGTATATAAAATAAAAACTAACAAAGTATGTACCTTTGAATGTATATGGGCCTAATCAGGCAAACCATGGTCTATATAGCCATATAGACCAGAGTGTACAAATCGGGTTTTCTCTAATAATCGTTTTCGGGTGTGGAACCCTATTCGAGTATGATCGGGTATTGGAAGACTCGGACACTGAGAGTAATCGGGTAGGGTATTGAGGATAAAAACTCAACCCTATGCACTCGGGTAGGGTATGATTGGGTTCGGGTATAACCGAGTATTGGAATCGGGTATGTGTGTGGGTATTTTTGAATTTGTAACATTTTATACATATTTAAATTCATTTAAAAATTAAACTTGCTTTGTAGTTTATATATATAATTAAATTTTTTTAAAAAAAACCATAAATTCACTCATGTACAAATTATTTACGTTATAATATGCATTTTAAAAAAAACTTAATTATAAAAGTTGTGAAATGAACAAAAAAATAACTATAAAAACTCATGTATTATTTCAAGTATTAAAAAAATTGGTATCAGCTATCGGGTATAACCGGGTATGGGTATAGGGTATGACCGGTTCCGGGTATTTACGAGTATTAAGCTCTAAATGCGTACTCTATCCATATCCTACATATAGGGTCGGTTTCCGGCTTCGGGTATAGAATACCTAGGTATAAAAAAACCAGTTCCGAGTATCTTTTTCGGATCCGGTTTCGGATACAATTTTTTTTTGCACCTCTAATATAGACTAGAGGTGCAAAAAAAACCCGTACCCGGAACCGGAACCGAAAAATACCCGAAACCGGGTTTTCTATACACGGGTATTCTATACCCGAAACAGGAACCGACCCTACCCCGTAGGGTATGGATAGGGTATGCTTTTTGAGCTCAATGCCCGTACCCGATTTATACCTGAAACCGGTCATACCCCATACCCATACCCGGTTATACCCGATACCCGATGACAGTTTTCTAATACCCAAAATAATACATGAGTTTTAATAGTATGTTTTTATATTTACTTCGCAACATGTTTAAGTTTTTTTAAAAATGCATGTTATTAAGTAAATAATTTGTAGTTAAGTGGATTTATGGTTTTTGTAATATAGTTTATTTATTTTTATAAATTACAAAGAAAATTTAAATTTTAAATGAATTTAAAAATGAATAAATAATTACAAATCAAAACCGGGTATTAATACCCGGTCGTACCCGGTTCCAATACCCGAACCCGATTATACCCTACCCGGGTACATAGGGTTGAGTTTTTCTCGTCAATACCCTACCCGAACCCTACCCGATTTCTCTCAATACCCGATTTTCCAATACCCGATCATACTCGAAACCGGTTTCATACCCGAACTCAGGTATTAGAAAAACCCGATTTGTGCACCTCTAATATAGACAGCCTAAAATTTGGACCTTCGGTCCATGGCTCCATGCCACTTCCATCAAATACAATGGCCCAAAACCAATTTATGTCCAAAGCAGTAATTGCAGTTGACTTTCCCTAGTCAAATTTTTAACCCCGGAATTTATAATTCGTTTATAGACTTGAGTTGTTTAAGCTCAACTTAATTATGCCGGTCTCAAGTAGCTCATGAATGATTTGACACATTTGCATCCCTACTTTTGTCTAATTATTTGATACATAACTCACTAAATATTTCTATGTACCTTTAGAACATTATCTTCTTACCATTCTTATGCCAATTCAGCATATTAACATTACTCCATCTCTCTCGTGCTTCAAATATGTTATATATATTTAACTTTCAAACATATTTTTTTAATTTTTTTAATGTTTTGCCTATTTTAATAATAATAAAACAAATACATCAATAAGCGTCCAAATGGAGAGTGGCCTACACGTGGAGTTTGTCACGGCAGGGACACAACCTAGCCTATAGAAGTATGTCTAAAACGGCAATACATTTAAGAAAACGATATTCTTTAACATATTTTAGAAGAAAAAGTTTATAACGATTATTTTGGTAACAATTACTTTTACACTTTACATAACTTATTTAACATATTAATAAATTTCTTATGCCTTTTATTTGCAATTCTCAGTTGGAACAAATTGGTTCCTACAAAATTTTCATATTTTAGTGTGACGAGCCGAAATTAAGAAACTACCATCACTTACATCTTTATCGAGGTGGAATGTACCTGTGGAGACGTGGAGTCCACCTTGAGTCTGATACGTGGTGAGTATGCAGAATCCGCAAAACACTTGTTTGTCTTGTGTTTTTTTTTCTCAATCGGTATGGCGTGTTGTTACAACTTGGTGTAAAGTTCCAATGTTCTTTGCCTTTTGCACTCGGGATATTCTAGAACTATATAGGTACTCAAGTTGTTCAAGCGAAGAGCAAAGGTATTTTCAAGTCCTGATCGATAAACAAACATGAACTAAACGAATAACTCTCGTTTATTGAATTAGTAAATATAACTCGAAAAACGTATTACAACTTTCAAACCCTAACTCGGTTTGACTCTTGATGAACCCTAACTCAGTTGCATCTCGTGTTCTCTTTGATGAACCCTAACTTGGTTGCACGTCACATTCTCTATATGTCTAACCGTGACTTAGTTTATATAGATTAACCTAGTACGTTTGCTAGCCAATATATTATCGATTATAATTATAAAACAATTAGAAAACATAACCAACTATGACTTACTTATCAATATTGGTTGTTCAAGTTCACCGACTTGTGACTTGGAACCTGAAATTATAACGTCCAACATAAATCGCACGATGTGTCTTATAGAAATTTGGTGTATTTGGAAAACACGAAACACAATGGTTTCTTACTCTAAGCCAACCCGGTTGGATTCCGTGATTGGAGAGATCAAGTCTGTTGGTTTTTAAGGTCCGAAGCAGGTCCAAAGCGAGTTTGACGTAGGAAATAATTAGATAATTAGAAAGTGATTTACAAGTTAACACTTAACGTATAGGACGGAGTCCAACGAAAACATCCAAAACTCATTATTGTGGAGTCTTTCTAACTTTGAATATTGAATATTGACTACTTATTGAAAGCAACATAACTAGTTTTTATATTATAACGGGGTTACACTTCAACCATTAAATAATTAACAGACTCCCATCTCATTCACCTCCTCACCCTTGTATTTATAAGTGACTTATTACCATTTCCTTCATATCCATAACATTAAAGCCTTCTACAACAAATTAAAACATATACATATACCCCTCAATCCTCCCTTAACATAGATCCATGAGGACTCAAGAATCGGGTCACAAAAGACCGGTAAACATGGGTAGGATCGTCAAAGCACCCGCACGAGCTATATCCAAACTCCTAGATCTATACGTTAAAGGTGTCATGAACTTCACAAATGCATACAATAGGCCTGTGAGGACCAAGGTGAAAGTCGCCTCCAATTCTCACCGGCTTCCTAGAAGCTTAACCACAAGTATTTTACCCGACACTGACCAACCACTAGAGGGACCGCTCGTTAGGTCTATATCCGCTCCTGGAACAGACGGCAGACCCAATAATGTTAAGCTCACCAACTTTGAAACATACCTTATTCAACGTCATCGTAACCAAATAATATCAAGGAAAGGTGTTCCTAGTAACTGTAATGTTGGGATGGGGAAAATTGATGAAGATAGAGCTTCTTCTTTTAGAGATGACAATATTATTCTTAAAGGTAAGTTATGCATCGAGAATGAAGATTCAGTAGGTTTAAAACGTCGCAGAATTGATGTTTGATTCAAGGTTGTTGTTAGAGTAACATATTATTTGTAGTCAATTATACAATAATGGTTGCTAATACATGTCATTTTCGTATGTACGATTCAAGTCATATGAATACAAAACTCTATTATATATGACTTTCTTTTTATATTAGTTACATTTAAGTATTAGTATCTGAAGTTATAAATTTTTGGTCGACGTGTGTTTGCCTGGATATGTGATTTTAGTGTTTAAAGTTATTCTAGTTTATCGATATTTGACGAGAAAACGAATATAGAATGATACAAGATCACTGTGATCGAAGTGCATGCGTTATCATGTCTATTCTTGTTTCTTGCACCCAGGGGCCTAGGCAGCTTTAGAGGAACGGGTTCAGCCGTCGTACAAAATTTTGGGTTAGTGTTATATATTAGTGTATTTTGACATCGAATCCGTAGAAATTTCAACATACCCGTAGAAAACCAAATCGAAGTGATAAACAATCGGCCGTCCGTCCCTTAAAAATTTTCCACACTAAGAAAAAAAAATTGGCTACGCCATTGCTTGCGCCAATAAATCTAGAGTTTTCGTCATGATTTACTGAAAGCAAAGGGCAATACGAGTATATATTGATACAAGATACTAGATGTGTTGTCCAAGCTCATTACTATTCTTATTTCACGCACTAGCGGACCATGAGGGCTAGAGGTGAGCAAATAACCGAATTAACCGAACCGAACCGAACCGAACCCAAATAACCGAAAAATCTGAACCGAAGTATAAGTAACCGACGGTTAATTTTTTCGTTTTTCAAAAAACCGATTTTTGGGTTTAGGTTCGGTTATCCATTTTAAAAAAACCGAAAAAAACCTAATCGAACATATGTTTTCCGCATGTGTTTTTTAAGATGTTATCACCGGAAACAAAACACCAAAAGAATCTGCTATTGATAGTGATGAAGATTATGAAGATGATGAAGATTGAGTCTAAACTTTAAAGATTAATAAATTAATGAATGAAGATTCGGGCCAAAATTTTAGTGCTTTTTTGATTAAGAACTTTGTTTAATTTTAAATTCTACTACTAAAACAACTTTGTATTTGTTTGGTTCCACGTAACACGTGTCTATTTTTGTCTTTTGAATTCAATATATAATTATATATGAGGCATTCTATTTTTTTATTTTTTTGTAATAACCAATCGGTTGGTATTCTAAAATAACCGATAGCTTTGGTTTCGGTTTGGGTTTCACCCAGTAAACGAACCGAACTGTGCTCACATCTGACGAGGGCTTTTAAATTATATAATTATCCAACTTTCAACAATAATAACTGTTAACCGTCAACTATCATGTAGGATGTTTTATCCATTATACGAGAAAGATCTATGGTATATCGGTGCATGTTTAAATAAAGCAGGAAGCCAATTGGAATGTGAGATTGAGTTTTGGGTTTGGATGAAAGCAAGTATGCAAATCAACTTAATAGAATACGTTTGTTTATATATGTTTAAATTCGAGATTTGAGTATTAAATCAAAAAGTATCGGTAGATAAGTTAAGTGGCAAAAAAATGATTACTCATGGTGCTTATAAATACTTCTCTTTAAGGTAGAATTAATCCACAAAATATTATATGTTTTTTCATAAAATTTTAAGCAATTAAAGTATACATTATGACACTAAGCTAATAAAATTTTATGTCACGTCACTAAAATAACGAGTTAATGCAGGAGGGGGGACACAGTCAACGGAAATATTTAAAAGAGGCTTAGAAAAGTCAACAAACGCGACTACAAGCTACTAACTAATTAATTAATTGACATCATTGTTTTATGCTATTGCATCATACGTGGCTTATGGCAACGCATCTCAGTGTAGAGATGGTAATGAGACGAGATTAATAATTAATAATCTCATATCAGGGCTGACCCACTAGTATGATATGGGGTTGGTCGACCCTTATAAAAAATTTCTTATGGTTGTATATATGTGCTAAAATTCCGATAAAATTTTGACATCGATTTTCTGTGGAATTGTTGTTGGTAAAAACAAAGAGTATTTGAGATGAAAAAGAGAAAAGTGAAGCTGATAATCAAATTTTTGTTCATTTGGTGAAGGCAACTGTGTGAATTGTTTCAGTTGAAGCAATTTCAAGGTAGAAGACGACCTAGTATTTATCTACAAAGTCCTAGGCCATTTTATAAACTATAAGCCACGGCTCAGTATTTTAATTTTCCATCGGACCCATCAAACTTCAAACTAAAAATACATAATACATTCAATTTGCTATGATCACCAAACATAATCCAATACTCTTATATTTTAGTGGTGAATGAGTGAGTCTTTTAAAAGTAATTCTAATCATATATTCGTTTATTAGTTAACTAGGTTAGGATCCCGTGTACAACACGGGTTAGAATAAATAAATTTCAATGACAACACAATGTAAAACACAAATAATGTGTTAAATTATTTATATAAATATGCAGTTTACAGTATAATAAATTACATATTAAACAACATGGTGTATGTGTATATACATACATACATGTATATATATATATAGCTTTATATTCCTAAATCTCTAAATATTTATATGTATATAACATTTATAGTTTTACATGTAACTTAAACATATTTGTCTCTACATGTATTTCATGTCATCCGTTTTATCTTTGTGTTCTTAACAACGGATATAGGATATTAAACTGTACAACGTTTATAGTCCGGATAACATGAAATATTTTTAAAACTAAGCAACCATACATAATATATCATGAAAGGGCAAATGACAAGTTTAATGACACATGCATTTTATAAAGTCATTGGGTATACTCTAACCCCCAACATAAATTAAGATTACATAACACTTTAAAAATGAATTAAATCACTCCTCACTTGTGTTAAATTTGTTAAAAAAAGGGGTCATGAATTATATGCTTTTAACGGGTTAAAAGACAAAGAATAATATATTAAATTAACAATTAATAAACCATTTCATTTGGGTGAGATGGAGTGAAAGAGAGAAAAATAAGTGATGTGGTGTTTATATGGAGTTAAGATGTGTTAGAGTATATCCAATGGCCTAATAGTTGGTTTCCTTATTAATTTTTTCCTTAATATGGGATGTGGGATGGGATTAATATAGTTTTTTATTTTTTTTAACTTTAAAATGTGTTAAGTGACATAATATGGTCTAATTAGATGCTGACACCACCACATTTTTATTTATTATGTTAAAGATTAGTTATAAAGAATACAAAATTGTTGAAATGATAAAAACGAGTACTTATTCTTTAAGCTAAAGTTATTTTATTTTTTATTTAAATAATAATAACAATGATAATAATAAGTAAACATAGTATTTCATTTATTATACATGGAAGAATAATATGCACTCTCACATGTCCATGGAGATACTCTCATTCTTGAAGTTTTTAAATTAAAATTATAATTTACAACAACACACATTTATTTTTGACATTTATTACTAATTACTAATTAATTAACTCATAATAATATGAGAATCATATTTAAAGAAGGATTCAATTACCATTTAACAATTTTAATTAATTTAACAATTTTAATTATTCTTTTTTTAAATAAAGAATAAAGGTTTTAATAATTAAATCGGGCTACCTTTAGCCAATGGAGGCAGCGTACGGAGTATCCGGCGTTACTTAGTTGGTCGTTAAAAAAAAAGATAAAACTTGCCAAGTGGCATAACCATGGTAAAATTAGATGACAAGTGGATTTATTTTGGTTTTAAATAAAACTTAATATACAGAGAGAAGTTTACTAGATGTTTTATTTTGGTTTTAATTTACTATTTTTACTCACAGATATTTATTTATGGGAAATTGGATTTTAATACTCCTAACTTTCGCTTATTGGTCGCTGACACTCTCAACTTACAAATTGGCCGCTGACACTCTTAACTTTTCACATATTTTCCTATAACACTCACGTCGTTAAAAAATACTAACGTCGTTAGTGTTTGGGCAAAAAGTGTAAAATGACTAAGTTAAAAGTAGTGTTTGGGCAAAAAGTGTAAAATGACTGAGTTAAAAGTAAAATCAATTTTTTTTTTAAAATATATATATTCTACCATCATCACCTCCCTCCATCGCCACCTATTGCCACCACCTAACACCACCACTACTTACACCGCCACCACAACCACTCACCACAACCACCCACCACCGTCACCGCTTACCACCACCACCATAACCACTGTCCCACTTGCCATCACTTGCAACCACCCCCACAACCACCGCCGCCGCCTACCACCACCAAATACACGAACCAGGTGATGGTTGTGGTGGGTGTTGCAGTGGTGATGGTGGTAATGGAGGCTGTTGAGGGTAGGGCAGTGGTTATGGGTGGTGGGTGGTTGTAGTGGTGGTGATAGGCGTTGGCAGGAGGTGGGTGGTGGTAGATGGTAGTAGGTAGTGGCTGGAGGTGGCGGTTGGTTGTGGGTGGTAGTAGTAGTAGCGCAGCGGAGGAAGGTGATGGTGGTGGGATATATTTAAAATAAGTTTTGATTTTGCCTTTAACTTAGCCATTTTACACTTTTTGTTCAAACACTAACGACGTTAGTGTTTTTTAACGACGGGAGTGGTACAAGAAAATATGTGAAAAGTTGGGAGTGCTAACGGCCAATTTATAAGTTGGGAGTGTCAGCGGCCAACAGGTGAAAGTTGGGAGTATTAAAATCCAATTTCCCTTTATTTATTAATCATTTTTAACTTGAATAATATTTTTTACTCCATAGATATATCCACTTTAAATTTTCTTGTTTCGTAATAAAAAAAAAATAACATATGTACAAATATGATTTTGTTTGATTATTTTTTTATATGACTGAGCCGATTTGACATGAACGGAAAGGCTGAATCAGAACAGTAAAATATATATCGAATATACCGACTTGACCCGATCAAAACGGCCGAACCAAACCGAAAATTTTCTTATACCGATAGTCAACCGATCCAAAAAATTTCCGACCCCTATGAGAATTTTTTGGGTCCGCCACTGAGTCATAGCCGTCTCGTACCCCCGAATATTTGTTCCAGACTTTCGGTACCCATCTCACATGTTTAGTGTATTCTCGTCTCTCTCAAGTTTTGTTAAACACTAAGATAAGTTTTTTTCTGGTGCCACGAAGATATTAGATAAGACCTTGTCCTTTTCAAATCGTCAGATAAGACTTTTTCTTTATAAATCGTAAGAGAAATGAATATTTCGTACAGTGTGTTGGAACCTAGAGGGATAGACCCAAAATTTAAAGGAAAATGATTAAAATGGTCCATATTTTTTAAAACCGACCATTTAGCTTTGGTGATGATCGTTTAGTTTTGGCGCCGACAATTTAAAAAACCAACCGTTTAGTTTTGGCCCTGACAGAATATATGCGAAGGCCGCCAGAATAGATAGTTGGTCAACGGAGTAGATATGAATGCCCGACGGAATAGATCTGTTGGCCGGCGTTTATTTTACCGCCGGACCGACCGTTATCAGACCGTAGGATCAACCGTTTATTAAACCGTCAGACCGATCGTTTATTAGACCGCCATACGTTTAATAAACAATCAGCGCGAAAACTAAACGGTTGGTTTTTTAAAAAACTGTTGGTGTAACATCCTCAAAATTTTGATCCAAATTTGACAACTTAGGAAAGTTGAATGATCAAATTTATTCTTAAAAATAAGTAATTGAAAAATCTAAATAAAGAAATATAAAGGAAACAAGGAATGTAAAAATATTCCATAAAGAAAGGATATGGAAAAAAGAAAACTCATCCCACATGGAAAGATGTAAGAGAGTGAAAGCATTTTACAAGCGTACAAATAAGGAATATAAATCACATCCTAGAAAAGTGGTAAATAAATGGAAGCTTTTTATAATGAAAATATTTTCCATACTAATATTCTTTTATGCTAAGCATGCACCAATGGTCCTAGCGGAGAGTGCGGAGCACCAGACGCGCACGGGCTCAGGCGAGGACGATGGCGACGGCGAAGGGCGTTGGGCGCAATATGGCGCTTTAAGAGCCGCCTTAGTATTTTTGGACAATGAGAGTTAGGCCAGAAGTGATAAGCAACCAAAAGATGAAGGACCAAAAACAAAAAATAGTATCTAGGGAACCATCACGATACGCGATAAGCCCCACCATAAGGCCATCGCGAAACGCGATGGTCCTTGATGACAAGGCAGAGATGTAAGACCACGTGTCACCCGGAGATGACACGTGGCACTCCCTGAGCGTAATGAGTCATCGCGTATAAGGAAGGGTCCATCTCGTATCGCGATGGGGCCAGTTATCAGCTATAAATAGGAGGGTTTTGACACATTCATTTTCACACCAAAAACCAAATCACTTTTCTCTCTCTAAAATTACTTTCTCTCTCTACCTCGTTTTGCGTGCCAATTATTGTTTGGCGTGCCGAACCTTATAATCCGTGCCAAATACCCGACGTTTTCTCGAAGTGCGTGCCAACCTAAAATAATCCGACATTCTGCCTCAAAGTACGTGTACGACTCGGCGACCCCGAACGTTGCCTCGATTTGCATGCCGAGGAGTTGTTGATCAAGATTCTCAATGTACGTGCAAGTGTCGAAGTACTGCACGAGAATCTATAAAATAGTAAGCTAAGTAAGGTAGGGGTTCTGTTCAAATTAAATATTATTATTTAAAGGCTTAGACCGTAGTCAGGGGTATAGCCTAGACCTTGATCGAATTAAAAGTTAATAATAAAATTTCTGTATAATTAAGAAATACAAAATTATATAAACAAATGTTATAACTTCTTAATGGTAAAGAAATATAAGCATTTACATACATGAGGATACAGTTAAAATATTTCTTAAATAGTAAGAAATATAAGTTTTACCTACAAGAAGTATAGTGTTTATTTATGATTAAGAAACATAAGATTTTATATACAAAGATTGTAGACAAATAACATTTCTTCTTGAAGAAGAAACATATCATAGACATTTCTTCTTGAAGAAGAAACGTAGCACATGATTAGCAAATAAAGAGAAAGATTTCATATCAAAAATATTTCATTCAAACAAAAGATCAACCAAGGTTTAAGCTATCAAAACTAGACTAAAGGTCAGTAGCCGGATTAAGAGACGATCCGGGTATTTATATAAACCTATTTTATAGGTCAATCATTCATTCATTTACAAAGGTTTTCAAACGAGATCACCACATCATTCAGAAAAGACAATCACAGCTGAATACGTTAAATCTTTTTCAGTCAAGATAAACGGGTTATTTATCTTAAACAAAGACAGTCAAATAAAGATCTTGGGATTTCATGATCCCTATTAAAATACAAGATAGAGAATAAAAACAAAAATCAGACCGAGTACACATGTGTCTGTATCCAAACATAATAAAGCTAGTCTATCAGTCAAGGCTACGTGGCCGCATAGTAGAGGTCATAATAAAAGTTCTCCAATGGGCATCAGTTCCCGGAGAACCGTAATTGTGTGTGTGTGGAAAGTTGTACAAATCCAAAAAATAAGAGACGTTTCTGCTGAGGTTGTTCCAGAAAACTATCTTTTCAGTCAAAGAAAGATTTATAAAATGTTTTTAGAGTCAACGATTCACCAGCATATCGCTGACGTATTCCCCCCCCACCCCAATGTTTCAGGAATTAAAGTTAGCACATGTATCAAGGAATTATAGTCATACAAGAAGATAGATTCTCGCAAGGTAGAGATGACTCAGTTTTAAATCATTAAAATATTATAAACAATATTTAAACATGATTTGTAAAAACAAACGAGGTTTATAAATCAAATTCTCGGATAATTATTATCCTAGAAGCTTTCCAAATAAATTAAATATTTTTTATTATTATTATAATAAAAGTTTACAATTAAATTTTCGTTTCAAAAATATATTAATATTTTATTATAAATTAAAGACTTCCGCTAAACTCTGATATATTTACAAACAGGTACCAACTGTTGATCACGCGCCTAGGGCGTAAGTCGGGGTGTGACAGTTGGCCCGACCGTTTTAGTGTATGCGTGTCAAGATATGGTTGGTTTAAAAACAGAAGGGTGTCAGATAGATCCGTCGGATGTCAGGTCTATTATGGTGGATCATTCCTTTAAAGAAATGGTCATTTTGGGCATTATTTTACTTGAAGGGTTAGTTTAGGAACCTGTATTGTCAGATATAATCATTTTAATTATTTTCCTAAAATTTAGCAATTAAACACTGTACATAACTTTTTGGGTCATCCTAATAATATATACGAATGTTAACTTTGGGTCAGATAAAACTATACTTTATTACATCCATAATATTACTATTCACGGGTGCAGTTACTGTACGCTAATGCCTTAACGTACGGTAGGTACGCGAGACGCTTAAAGGAACAGAGGCAAAACCTAAAAACGCTCACAAAACTTAAATGCTTAGCAAATGCTCAAAAAACGGTCTTCGTGAAAAAAGTGAAAAATTGATCGATTAACCATCCAAAACTGTTTTTCGGTAAACGAATGATTGATTGGATATGTATTGATGATTCCGAGATGTTTGGATGTGATTCCATGGATCGATTCGTGAACAAACGGATTTGCGTACTCAATGTACGCTAGTGCATTAGTGTATTGAATCTTTCACAATACTTAATTATATTAGTTTATTCCAGATATAAGGACGCTCGAAATAGATACTACATAAACTTGTTTCTTTTAACCGACACGAGTTCACCACTACGACTCTTCTAAATTACTAAATATTCATCCTTGATGCAAAACTTGCCTTCAAGGGTGATATTGTCCTCTCTAAAAGAAGAAACCCTATCTTCATCAATTTTTCTCAATCCAATACTACAACTCCTAGGCTCACCTTTCCTCAATACACTTGATTGCAATTGGTGGCAGGGTTGCTGAATCATGTACATTTTAATATTAGTGGCTTTGCCGCCTAATGCATAGTCGGATATAGATTTAACAAGGTTTCCTTCCTGTGGCTGGTCATTATCGGGTAGTCTAGTTGTAGTCCGAAGAGGCCTGTTGTATGCGTTGGAGAAGTTGGTGACACCTTTAACGTATAGATCTAGGGCTTTGGATATAGCTCTTATGGTGCTTTGATGATCCTTACCATGTTCACTGGCTTTTTGTCATGAGCTGATGCATGTGTCCTCATTGATCACTCAATGATTTCTTTTTGGTTGGATAAGGGTTTAGTTGTGGATATTATGGAAATGAGAGGTTATATATATATATAGGAAGAAGTGATCTTGAGGCGTTGTATTGCATAAAAATATCTAATGACGCTGACAATTAGCTAATTAAAAAACAAGAGCCAGCTTGTAGGACCGTTTGTAATAAATATTGAACACTTTTTTGACTTTCGAAGCCATTTGTGTGTTAGATATTTTCGTTGGAATGGTAAGCTACACCACATAGATCAATTAATTGAATTGTACTTCTATCATAGCCTAATTTATTCATATAATCTTCTAATAGATATTTTCGATCACTTTTTCGATAGTGTTTAGACAGAGCGAGGATATATAATTTGCAATTAGGACTCTAATGCTTAACTTAATGGTTTTAGATTTAGATCAAGTTGAATTTGAATCTAACTAAGTCCTAGCTAACGTTTACTGTTTATCTTAATGGTTTAAGATTAAGATTAAGTTGAAATTGAATCTAACTAATATTTGTGTCTAATGATAGGTTAGTTTATATAAACCGATGCATACTTTATTTTTATAATTAAGTTTTTTTTACGTCCATTTTTATTGGTTAAGAAAAGTGTTTTGCGGAGTTATCCAATTCAAAATTGTTATTGATTCTAGTGATTAGACTTGATGGAAATTTTCTCTTTTTCTTTTCTTTTAACGACTGAATATATCACTTAAGAATGAAAATCTCAACACGCTACAGAAAGTTGAACCACTGTAAAACTTGACAGTTTCAAAACCAAAACTCTAGCCTAGTTTTAGCTCTTAAAACATTGAATGGTAGGCTACACCACATAGATCAATTAATTGAAATGTACTTTCATCATAGCTTAATTTGTCCATATAATCTTCTAATAGATATTTTTGATCACTTTTCCGATAGTGTTCAGGCGGAGCGAGGATATATAATTTATGATTAGGACTCTAATGTTTATCTTAATGGTTTTAGATTTAGATCAAGTTGAATTTGAAACTGAGTTCTAATGATTATCTTCATGGTTTTAGATTAAGATCAAGTTGAAGTTGAATCTAACTAATATTCGTGTCTAATGGTAGGTTAGTTTATATTAACCGATGCATGCTTTATTTTTATAGTTAAGTTTTTTTTCGTCCATTTTTATTGGTTAAGAAAAATATTTTTTAGAGTTGTCCAATTCAAAATTGTTATCGATTCTAGTTATTAGACTTGATGGAAGTGTTCTCGTTTTCATTCCTTTTATTTTCTTTTAACGACTGAATATATCATTTAAGAATAAAAATCTCAACACACAACAAGAAGCTAGACCACTGCAAAAACGTTACAAAACCAAAACGAAAACTCTAGCCTAGTTTGAGCTCTTAAAACATTGAATGGTAAGCTACACCACATAGATCAATTAATTGAATTGTATTTCCATCATAGCTTAATTTATCCATATATCTTCTAATAGATATTTTCTCCATATAATCTTCTAATAGATATTTTTAATCACTTTTTTCGTTAATGTTTAGACGGAGCGAGGATATATAATTGTGTTTCTTGTTTTCCAAATAAACTAATTTTAAGTGTAAACGATGACAAAAAGACACTTGTTAATTGGCTTCGGCAACGGATTCTTTGTTTTGCTGCTAACCAACTACAATACTAATGTATATTTCAAAATTACTTACGTGTTGTTTGTTTTTTCATATGTAAAATGTATGCAGTCTTCGAACCACATCTGCAGGTATTTGTAACAGAAGAGGTAAACCAAACATCTGCTCAAGTATGATCATCAATAAGTTTAGGGCGCGCTGGCCGTTGGGAACTTGGCCGGCTTCCATTTGCTTCCCATTAGTTAAAAACAAATTGTAATCTAATAATAATAAAAATAGTTACCATATTATATTTTACTGGGCAGATGAATATTTATGTTATTTGTGGGATATGAATCAAAGAATTCTCAATCTTTGGTGTTTTAAAAGTTTTGTCTTTGTTAATAGGCAACCAACTGCATTGTTCAAACTTGAATAATAACAGAATTTTAGTAATAGCTAAATGATAAAAAAAATCACCAGACCAAATACGTATTGAGATACTTTTGAGCATATATTACGACTTTTATTTGTTGAGATTTTCTTTTGGTTCTTACAGCGAGTGACGGTACCGTACTTGAACTTTACCAGTCCTATCAAGAAACGAACCAATGCGGAACCCTTTCAAGTTCGGGGAACACAATTAAATTTACATGAATTGATATAATTCCCTGTAGCAACTAGACGGCTAGCTAGACTGAAAAATTAATACATACCTTTTGGGTCATCCAAACATGTACAAATATATCCCGATACATGCATCTACTAATCAATTAAAATGCAAAGGCATATAACAACTGCGAACGAAATATGAACTTACACGAATAATGCTATATCACTGAAGAAACACTAATCGACCCCGGGTAGATTACGGATAATCTGGGGGTTAAATAGATGTTTCCCACGAGGGGTTAGATCCGGCGAAGATGGTTCTTCTGATAACCTGCAAAACAGACACCGTGAGCTCGTCACTGAGAATTGGGGGGGGGGGGGTACCTCCTTGTGACCACCCTCCGGCGTGAGAATCAGACTAGATTGCTCTTGAATATAAGTGTATATTAAGAGAATGACTAGAGCAGATATCAGGTAATATATCAAGATATGAGATATGAGATAAGATGATACAATTCCAAGGTGTTGGAGTATTTATAGCCGAAGGTAGGTTTCCAAGCAGGTACAGCCGGCTGAATAGTGTTCCTGTTCTGCCAACTGTGGGCTACGCACATGCCATGCTGGTGGTTGGTGGGTAGGCAGCGGCTGATAGTGACCAGGCCGGCTGTGTACTATTCCTGTTCCACCAAATGCAGGCTATGCACGTCCTCCGACAGGTTGGTGAGTAGGCAGCGGCTAATAGTGACATACAGTACAAGAGCGTGCTGCTCGTCATACTGTTGTCAGTGAGCTGTCGTATCCTTGGTCAGATCTTTTGTCCATACCTCGTCAGGTACAGTACAAAAGATCCTCCAGTATCGTACGGACTGGCTCATTTGGGCGGGAGTTTTCCCGGCTTTGTTCGGGAGTGTTCCCGGCTTGCTCACTCCTTCTTCAGGTGACATTGCTGAATTATTTAAGAGTTAAGTGCCTTGTGCGTGTAGCCTTGCTGCGCGGGTAGCCTTCCCTAATGGCTTGTATCCGCAGCTGCGGGAACAGGCGGGGTACTTCACCATTGGGAGGCTTTTCCTGCGGGAACAGCTTGCGTACTGCGCGTAAGGACGTCACGTCTCTGAGCATGGTGGGTCCTGCGGATCCAGTTGGTTTCTGCGCAGACGTCCCTCTTCAAGGTGAGTTCTGCGAGTTTAGCCTTTGCGCAGACGTCCCTGTTGAAGGTGAGTCTTGCGGGTTCAACTACGCAAGCTTCCCTCTTTGAGGTGAGTCTTGCGGGTCCAACTGGGCTCTGCTGGGACCTACCTCTTCAAGTCCCCCCAGTCCAATGTTCTTCTCATGAATTGTTAATAAGTGAGGTGAACTTTTGGACTTAAGCAAAGGGTTTTGAAAATGGTTTAGTTTTAAGGTTTTCCATGGGGATTCTTCCCGCGGAAGTCCTAATGTCACGTGCAGAAATTCCCGACTTTTCTGCTTGATCTTTGGGTGTGATGCGGGTAGGTCTGTAACCTCCTCGCAAGTCAGGAGCGTTGAGTTCCACTTGTGTAGATTCTCCATGAGGTTTTGGTAGTTTCGAACATAGTGATCAATTATGTTTAAACAACCAATTCCATCTTGGAGCTTTAAACAATCTAGTTCTCGACGTTCCCGCTATGCGGGGATGTTATTCCCGTTTCCTCAAGCATAGCCCTGAAGATCCTTCTTGGTTTCAATTCCCTGCGGAGTGCTAGGTATGTGAAGGGTTTCGCCTTGACACTGTACCCGCACTCGTCTTATAGTTACTTTACTTCCAAGGTATTCCTGGCTTCAATTCCATGCGGGTGCTAAGTATGTGAAGGGTTTTGCCTTGACACTGTACTCGCACCCGTCTTATGGTTACTTGGTTGCCGAGGTATTCTTGGCTTCAATTCCCTGCATGTGCTAAGTATGTGAAGGGTTTTGCCTTAACACTGTACTCGCACCTGTCTTATAGTTACTTGGTTGCCAAGGTAAGGGGTATATTCCCGCTTACTTTTGAATCTTTTTGAATCTTTTGAAATTCGAAGAGTTGGTGAAAGGATAAAAACAGTCCCAACTGTTGAAAGGACGGTTGAGTAGTCGGACGGTTTCTTCTGACAGTTTTAGGACGTGCATGAAGTTATGGCGACGTGACAGTATATGGTCATTCCAGACGCTTTTTCAGGCGCGTGGGCGCGAGTTTTAGGGCGCGTGGCCGCGAAATTTATGGCGTGCGTCCTTTCAACAGCTGTTGCCAGCTTGGTCTTTGCCACGTGTCATAGTTTCATTGCACCTGCGATTTCTCTCTCTTCCGCATTAAATTCATCGCATTTATTGCGATGAGTATATAAAGGGGGAGAGGGTGCATCTTAATCCACACTTTCACTTCTCTTCTTCTTCTAAACGATTTCCGGCAAATACTCTTAACTTTCTGCCAAGCATTCTCCTGAAATCGTTTTCCTTTACCTCCAAACCATGTCTTCTACTCACGATTTTGAGGCTGCCGCCGAGGAACCTGACGTGTACGTCGAGATCCCGACGTCTACGTCTGATAAAGACGATAAGAGCACTGCTGGCGAATGCCAGTGTGCTCTTCCCACCGAGCTTTATCAGTACATCGTCCGGAAGTTCATGCTCGAGCCGTTCGAGCCTGAGTTTCCGGAGCCACACCAGACGGTGTACGATGCCCTCAAGGGCAAAATAGGGGTGTATGCTGCATTCTTCGTTTATGGGAATCTCAGGTTCCCATTGACGAAGTTTGTATACCGTGTCTTGGAGAGGCACGGTGTGCATCTGACGGAGGTACACCCGATGGCGATCGCCAAGATCCGCCACTTTGAGTGGGTGTGCCTCATTCTGGGCGTGGAGCCCCATGTTGACCGCCTGATGACCTTCTATTCTTGGAGGTGCATCCAGGGGTGGTATACCTTGGTCAATCGGATCAAGGGTCTGAAGATCTGCGCAACCGAGCGCAGTCTTCGGTCTTGGAAGCGGGAGTTCTTCTATATCTCCGCTCGCGTCGTCCCAATAGCGATGACGTTTAAGAACGGGAGAGCTCTCCCGAACCTTCACGCCGCCAACTATGAGGAGGCGGAATGGTTCGCCAAGATTTTCCGGATCCAGTCTCCGGTTTACCGCTTTGCGGAGTCCGGGATGGTAATGCTCGGGATGAGCCGGGTGTGGAAGAATGCTGGGGCGGAGGCGCCGCAGATTCCCATCGTCCTTGAATACGGTTTGAACTCTATCCCTTATGGTATGCTTCACATCTTTTTGCTGATTTAGGGTTTTTCCGCTAAACTGTTTTTTCTTTTGTTTTCAGAGGGAAACGATTTGCAATCGCTTCTGTACCCGCGGGAAGCTGATGGTCCCGCTCGGATGGGTACCCGTGCTCTTGATGAGAACGAGTTGCTCATCCTGGAGCAAACGAGGGATCGGTTTGTGGAGGTCTACCCGCCAGGCCACCGGATTCTGAGCGCCACGCGGCCAGGTAAAGAGTTATTTAACCCTCGACCTCTCAATGCTGAAACCTCTGCTGGAATTCCTCTAATTCTGTCATCTTCTGATGAGGAATCCGCAGACGGTCCTTTCTTCACGCGGAAGAAGAAGGCTGCTGGCGGAAAGGGCAAGGCGAAGGTTGCCTCCACCGCCGATCAGGGGAACCGGTCAAACTCGGAGACCGAGAGCGAGGAGGCGGCGGGGAACCCAGGTGGTGTTGAGACCACTGCTCCGGAGGCTGAGACGACTGTCACCTCCGAGCAGCCCAGGACGACGACGGTGACCGGTATGAAGAGGCCGGCTCCATCGGGTTCGTCCCCGCCCGTTCGCACCTTCAAGCTCAAAAGGACCCGTAAGTACAAACTTCCTTTACTTTTAACTTCATATCTTTCCGCCATTATACTTATATATCTTCTTTGTGCAGGCGTGGATGCTACCGCATTCCAGGGTGGAGCGGGGAGGAGCACCTCCGGACCCATGACGGTAGGCTTGGTCAACCTACCTGAGGCGATGACCCAGGCGACTGCGCCTGATTCAGTTGGTTCAGTTGCTCACCCAGTTGAGCCAACTGTTCCAACTGTGACATCTCCGCCGGCTGTCAGTGCCATATTCACTGATTCCTTCACTGAGCCGGCGGTGAGTGTTTCTGTGGATTCTTCCGCAGCCGCGGCCACGGTTGTGAGTTCACCTCTGGTGAGTTCACCTCCGTTGGTTTCCACCGCAGCGGCCTCCGCTATGCCTCCTCCGGCGCCGGCGACTACGGCCGGTCCTTCAGGTATGTCCGGTGTTGGGGCGTCAAGCCAATCTCTGCCTCCTTCCCATCTGCCTGACCTCTTGGATGGATATCTGTTAGGTTCGGGTGATGGGTTTGGCGGCTACAGGCCTGTCGTCGACCCTACAGGTGCGTAGGGTTATTTTGGCCTTTTTATTATTTTATTTTATATATGTTTTTTTTTATCATCTTTTCCTAACTGCTTTTTGCTTTTGCAGTGTCGGATTCCAATGAAGTGTATGTTCCACGATGGAACATCCGCCGAGGAACAACCCTTCGGACGCCTGTAGAATTCGTCGAATGGGCGCGCCACGCCGCCCCAAGGGGGGCGCTGGGGGAAGCAATGTCAAGCTACCAGGAGGGTAGGTTGACATATGAGCTCCGGATTCTCCTAGCCCGGATGCAGCCGCGCGTCGAGCTGCTTTGTCGTGAAAACGACAAGTTAAAAGCAGCTCGTATCCAAGAAGTAGCTCAAGCGCGGGCCGTCCGGGAGTAGAACAGTAGGCTCTCCGCCGTTGCTGCGGAGAAGGAGAAGGCCTTCAAGGCCCTTGAAGTTGAAGTTCAGGCCCGTCTCGAGGCCTGTTCAAAGGCTGCCCAAGCTGTTAACGAACAGCTTCGGTTAGCTAAGGAAACCGCTCGGAACGCAACTGAGAGGGCCACCAGGGCTGAAGCTGTTGCTGAGCCTCTACGCACCGAGAATGAGGAGCTTAAAGCCAAATTAGAGAGGCTCCAGCAGGCTCATGATGCCTAGGCCATGGAAGACGCCAAGAAGCTCCAAGAGATCTTGGACCAGAGGGGCGTGCTTGACCATACTGAGCGTAAGCTAAAGGGCGTCGAACAGACTGCGGCTAAAGAAGTGTTGCTTGCCAACCTTAACAAAAGTGAAGCCGAACGCGCCCGTAACCAAGCTCAAGCTGCCCTCCAGGAGGCTCTGGTTACCAAGGAATGGCTTCTACGAGAAGCGTTGTCGCAGGTAAGCTTAGCTTCATAATGTCTTCACGCTTTTCTTTATACTTAAAAAAGGTTTTGATACTTGTATTTTTGTTTTGTAGGTTGTGCATCGGGTCTTCACGGACACATCATATGACGATGCCATGAGCGCAGCCCTCAACGCTTCTCATGAGGATGGGGAAAATGCTGGCTTCCTGCTTGGTCTAGGGTTCGTTGAGAAGGGCATCCCGCCTTCCAACTTCCCTTTATATGATGTAGATACTGAAGCTGCTTATGACCAAGCAGTGAACCAGTATGCTGCCTTCCCGCATCCAGTGGTGGAGAAGGTGAACGAAGTTGCTGCTGCTGATGATGGGTTAACCATTCTCAAGACCTTCCTTGAACCGCCACAGCCAACTGATGGTGCGGGTACAAGTGGGTTTGGAGGGAGGGGTCCTGAAGCTTGAACCTTTAGATCCCTTCCCACTGTTAGGATAGTTTTTTGTATAGATTTACACTCTTGTAGGCGGGTAGATACCCGGCCATTCTTGTAATACTTGAATTTATATGGAATGTAAATCTTTTGTGCGGGTAGGACCGTCACTTGCTTTATAAACGTTGTACGACTTGCTCATGCATATTATAGTTTAATTTGGCACTTGTTTTGCCTCATAAACAATGTATAATTCGCTTGTGCATACTGTAGTTTAACTTAGCAATTTCTTAAGTACTTTGAATAAGTTAACCTATCAACGTGGCAGATAATAGGTTAAAGTTTTGCTTCCTCTTTCGTGATTGTGCGGGTAAGACCGTCACTTGCACTTAGTAGGATGGCTAAACTTTACCTATATCTGACCTGCGTGGAGGTTTTCCTCATTTTTTCCTTGAAGATATTTTCTACGTGTTCTGAATAAGTTAACCGTTCGACGCGCGGTTGTCGATAGGTTAAAGTTCAGTTTCTTCTATCATGATTGTGCGGGTAAAACCGTCACTTGCATTTAGTAGGATGACCAAACTTTACCTATGGCTGACCTGCGTGAAGGTTTTCCTTATCTTTTCCTTAGAAATTCTTGCCGTTTTTTTTTGTGTTTATGCGGGTTTTGCTGCCTTCCACATGCAACGACTTCTTTTCACACTTATTTATGCGGTGGGGGCATATTAGTGTTTTGAATAAATTAACCGTTCGACGCGCGGTTGTCAATAGGTTAGTTCGGTTTCCTCTATCATGATTTGTGCGGGTAGGACCGGCACTTTCATTTAGTGGGATGACCCAACTTTACCTATAACTGACCTGCGTGAAGGTTGGCCGTTTTTTGTGTTTATGCGGGTTTTGCCGCCTTCCACAAGCGACGACTTACTTCCCCACTTATGTATGCGGTGAAGACCGGCATATCAGTGTGGAAAGTTCATTAAGTATAAATGTAAGACCATCAGCGTCAATGTGATAAGGAGAATCATTTCCATTAGAAGTGGCTCTGGGCCTTTTCTTTTACAAGTTTGGAATTGATCTACATGCAGACTGTGTAGTTGAGCTCCCTTCCATGTTCTTGGGAGTGTCATCGAGCCTTTCGAGCCGATATGCACTTGGTTCGGAATCTCGTTGTTTACGCAGTATGTAGTCTCCGACATTGAAGCTGCAGTTTTATTCGTGTTTTCCCCAACTGGGGTTCTACACGCATTAGCCTGCTCAGCGTTCATTACGCCACGAGGTGCGTGAGCGTCCCATCTCTGACAAATGCTTCGATGATGTCCTTCAAGTCTACGCATTCCTCAGTGTTGTGGCCTCTTGTCCTGTGGAAGTCACCGAATTTGCTCTGATCAGCGTTGTGACGCTCTCGGATTATTGGAGCCTTTGGCCATGGGAGTCTCTCGGTGTCGAATATCTCGGTGACGCTTTTGGTGAGTGGCGTCCATCTGGAGTTCCGGTTTGACGACGACATGTTATCCTTTCCGCCTAACCGAGGGTGCGAGCCGGATGAGGTGTCAAAGTTTACCCTTGACTGCCAAATGCCTAGCTTCCTCTTTTGTTTAGTCGGGCGGTAAGGACATTGTTTTCTCTTGTTTTCTGGGTGTAGAGGTTTGTGCTTTGGGGAAGATCTCTACCCAGTTGCTTTTCCGTTTCCGCGAAGCGTTTAGCTGCTGTCATGATGGCATCCCATGTGGATGGCATGCCATCTTTACCCGTTAAGGTGCGGATGAGCTCTGGGTCTTTTGTGCCCTGGATGAAAGCAGCGCGAACAAGATCTTCGCTAATATTACCCAGACTTAGCTTCTTTGAGTTGAAGCGAGTGATGAAGTCTAGCAAAGATTCATCTTCCTCTCGAATGCAATTGAGGATTGTCCATTGCTCTTCGGTATACTTTCTTTGTTGGCTGAAGTGTTGGCTAAACTTCTGTTGGAAGTCTGCCCAATCGTAGATGTGGTGGACCGGTAGACGGTCGAACCACGCTCTGGCTACTCCAACCAGCGTCATCTGGAACATATAACACCACGTGGGTTCCGTCCAGTTGCTGACGGTTGCCCCCGCTATGAATCTGTTCAAATGATCGTCTAGGTCAGATATACCATCATAGGTGCCGATGTTTGACATCTGTTTGGCACTTCTTGGGGCGATTGCTTCCGCAATGTCCCTTGCAAACTTGGAGGTTCCCGCATTTGCAGCGGTTGGTCTGAAGGTTTTAGAGAAGTCACGTGGGTTTCCACCCGCGTTTTTTGGTTTGAATGTTTCTCCAAAATTCCTTCTCGGTTGGAAGTCCGTTTCCTTACGCTTCCCTTTCGCCCTATGGCGAGGGTTTGCGTCGGTGTTGGATTCCTCCGAATCATCGTCCCAGTACTCGCACTCATTGCTCATGTTGAGCTGTTGAGTGCTTCCGAATTCGTCAGCCTGTTGGAGTGAACGCAAGCGTTCATTCAACTCAGCTTGGAATTCCCTTTGACGTTTTTCCGCCCACGCTTTAACTTGTTCAAGTGTTTGGCGGGGGGGCCTCGTCTGTTGTCTTTCCACCTGGGTATCAATGAATCCCAGGGGAGGATTGTTTACTGCACTTGCCCTGGCTCGGGTAACCGGGGTAGTGTTCGTAAAATGTGTGTATTCACCGGTGTTCCCCCCTGTAGCTGGGGTTGTGGTTACCGGTGTTTCTTGGTTATTTGCTGGCTTTGGCAACGGAGTAACCTTAACCATCTTTCCAGAAGTTTGAAAAAACTGAATAAATTAGTTCTAGCTTTTATGAACGGATGGCGCCAATGAAGAAACACTAATCGACCCCGGGTAGATTACGGATAATCTGGTGGTTAAATAGATGTTTCCCACGAGGGGTTAGATCCGGCGAAGATGGTTCTTCTGATAACCTGCAAAACAGACACCGTGAGCTCGTCACTGAGAAGGGGGGGGGGGTACCTCCTTGTGACCACCCTCCGGCGTGAGAATCAGACTAGATTGCTCTTGAATATAAGTGTATATTAAGAGAATGACTAGAGCAGATATCAGGTAATATATCAAGATATGAGATATGAGATAAGATGATACCATTCCAAGGTGTTGGAGTATTTATAGCCGAAGGTAGGTTTCCAAGCAGGTACAGCCGGCTGAATAGTGTTCCTGTTCTGCCAACTGTGGGCTACGCACATGCCATGCTGGTGGTTGGTGGGTAGGCAGCGGCTGATAGTGACCAGGCCGGCTGTGTACTATTCCTGTTCCACCAACTGCAGGCTATGCACGTCCTCCGACAGGTTGGTGAGTAGGCAGCGGCTAATAGTGACATACAGTACAAGAGCGTGCTGCTCGTCATACTGTTGTCACTGAGCTGTCGTATCCTTGGTCAGATCTTTTGTCCATACCTCGTCAGGTACAGTACAAAAGATCCTCCAGTATCGTACGGACTGGCTCATTTGGGCGGGAGTTTTCCCGGCTTTGTGCGGGAGTGTTCCCGGCTTGCTCACTCCTTCTTCAGGTGACATTGCTGAATTATTTAAGAGTTAAGTGCCTTGTGCGTGTAGCCTTGCTGCGCGGGTAGCCTTCCCTGATGGCTTGTATCCGCAGCTGCGGGAACAGGCGGGGTACTTCACCATTGGGAGGCTTTTCCTGCGGAAACAGCTTGCGTACTGCGCGTAAGGACGTCACGTCTCTGAGCATGGTGGGTCCTGCGGATCCAGTTGGTTTCTGCGCAGACGTCCCTCTTCAAGGTGAGTTCTGCGAGTTTCGCCTTTGCGCAGACGTCCCTGTTGAAGGTGAGTCTTGCGGGTTCAACTACGCAGGCTTCCCTCTTTGAGGTGAGTCTTGCGGGTCCAACTGGGCTCTGCTGGGACCTACATCTTCAATCACTATATAACAGGAATTACAACCGTAAGTTTACTATTCGTAACACTGAATTAATATACTTTTCTATTTTATATAAAGACACTCGAAATAGATACTACGTATACTTGTTTCGTGTAAGCGACACGAGTTCACCATTACGACTCTTGGAAATTACCAAATATTCATCCTTGATGCAAAACTTGCTTTTAAGAATGATATTGTCATCTCTAAAAGAAGAAACCCTATCTTCATCAATTTTTCTCATCCCGATACTACAACTCCTAGGCGAAGCTTTAGTAGCTCGTCCGTCTATTGCACCAGCGGATATAGATCTAGCGAGGGCTCCTTCTGGCGACTGGTCACTATCAGAGAGTCTACTTGTGGTGAAGCACCTAGGAAGCGGTTGAGAATTAGGAGTGGCATCCACCATGGTCCTAAAAGGCCTATTGTATGCATTAGAGAAGTTAGTGACACCTTTAACGTATAGATCTAAGACTTTGGATATAGCTCTTATCGGTGCTTTGACGATCCTAACCATGTTTACTCGCTTTTTATGACCCGATGCTTGGTTCCTCATGGGTCTGTTTTTGTGGTTGAAGAAGAGTTAGTTATGAATATTAAAGAAACGTTATGTCACTTATATACATAAGGTGTTACATGAAATTATCTAAGCGTGTTGTCAGTTAGCTAATTAAAGACCGGCAGCTTGTAGGACCGTTTGTATTATTCAAAACTTTTTGATATTTTCATTGAACTTTTTGTCACGCTTTGTGTGTGAACTCATTATTGTAATGGATATTGTAATGTGAAAAAGAGAGTTGTTTTATAAGAATAAAAATGTGAAACTGGACCACTACAAGATTAATACGCGAGAACTAAAACATGAAGTTCGAGCCGAAACTTATGCCACCTAATGTTAGCTCTAGAGAAGTGCACACGCGATGCGATTGAGAAAATAAACATTGATAATCATGTAACATGTTATTTTTTTTATTAAAAAGACTATAGTAATATTATACTCAAATAAAATTTATGATTATTTAAACTCTTATATAAATAATTACGTCCTTTTCATTATTCTCATACTTATTATAAATTATAATATATAGTGTTTGTGTATGCATGTATCTCCCTAAAGCGGCCATCGATCTGTTATGAGTATACCCCCCGAGTGGTCTCGACGACGTGCAATCATACATTATGGTAACGACTTAATGTTCCAAGTACTTTGCTTAGAGCTTAACGATTAGTTGTCTATCAATTTAAAACACATAAATATGCTCAAACTTACCGAATTATTTAAATTGTTTTAACGTACAAGTCATTAAGATCAACCGCTTAGAATGTCTAATCACCCCAAAAATGTATAGAACAAGGAATTAAGTAATAACAAGACTTGCCTCAAAGCAAAAGTGTGTAAATGACGTCTTAAACAGAAACAACTCTTGATCAATGATGTGCAAATCCTAAACCAAGCAGAGTTAATATATTAATTTCTCAAAATACACGTTTATAACTTTAAAAATCCGAAAATCTGAAAAGGTACTAGTCTGACACGTTTGTGTCAGACATGACACACTCATATCAACCTAGACACAACGATCTACACGAGTGATCGCAACCAGTGTTCAAAAAGGTGGTCACGATATCAAATCGCAATGGTTTATTTGGATAAAGCTAAGATCAAAGTACATATAGTTCAATCAATCATTCAATTGTTCTACGTGGTGTCGCTTACCATTTCAATCGATTGTACACTTGTACCAGTGTAGGTTAGACTTTTTTGTTATGGTGATATGTCATATTTTGTTGTGGTCCAACTTTCCTTTGACGTTTTTATTGTTATTTGTTATATATTATATATATGTCGTGCAGCCGTTAAGAAAAGCAACTTGCCTCTTTCACATCGTACCCACTAACACAATGCATTAATGCAAAAAGCGTAACAAAATCCAACTTAAATATCTAAAATTCTTAATGGCATGAAAAAGTCAAAAAAAGTGTGTAATATTTATTAGGGTGGGCGGGTATATCCGTATATATTAGAGGTGGCAATGGGAGTGGATTGGGTTGGATTTGAGTGATGAGTCAAGATGAGTATGGATCAGGATGGATACGGGGTCAGGATGTATTTTTAAAATAGAGGGTTAGGATGAATATGGGTCAAGATGGGTAAAACTAACTCATCTTGACACAAGTGAAGGTTGACATACAAAGGGTTTTAAAAACCCCTCAAAAAAATATTCAAAAAAATTATTAAAAAAATAATAACTCAAAATATAAATAAAAAACATAAAATGTAAAATAACTAAAATGTTTCTCCCATCATCCTCGTTCATAAAATACCTATTCAGGTTCGAGTTTTTTGCAGGGTTTTTTCGATTGGTTTTGTTTTTTTCATTTCGGTCGGTTTCGGTATGGTATCTGCTCGGTTTCAATTATTTCGGTTTCGATTTCTCAGTTTTTTCGGTTTCAGTGTTGTTTTGTTTTAGTCAGTTTTTTCGGTTTCATTTCGTTTTTTTTTTTGTTTCGTTTCAATTCATTTGTTTTATTTTGGTCGGCTTCGTTTCAGTTTTTTTGTTTCGTTTTGGTAAGCTTTTTGATTGCATTTCGCTTTTTTTTTTGTTTCGTTTTGGTCAGTTTTTCGGTTTCATATCGGTTTTTTTGTATCGTTTTGGTCGTTTTTCTATTTCGGTTTAGTATCGTTTCAGTTTTTTTGTTTCGTTTGGTCGGTTCGGTGTTTTTGATTCGTTTTGGTCCGGTTTTTAAATTTCGTTTAGTTTTTTTATGTTTCCTTTTGGTCAGTTTTTCAGTTTCAATTCGGTTTTTTTTGTTTCGTTTCGGTCGTTTTTTTATTTCGCTTCAGTTTCGTTTCGGTTTTTTTGTTTCGCTTTGGTCGGTTCAGTGTTTTTGTTTTTTTTTTGTCAGGTTTCAGTTGCATTTCACTTTTTTTTTCATTTTGGTCGTTATCTATTTCGGTTCAGTTTCGTTTTGTTTTTGTTTTGTTTTGTTTCGGTTGATTGGGTGTTTTTGTTTCGTTTTGGTCGGTTCGGTGTTTTTGTTTTGTTTTGATCCGCTTTTCAGTTGCATTTTGTTTTGATTAACTTTTCGGTTTCATATCAGTTTTTTTGTTTCGTTTTGGTCGTTTTTCTATTTCGATTCAATTTTGTTTCGGTTTGGTCGATTCGGTGTTTTTGTTTAGTTTTGGTTAACTTTTCGGTTGCATTTCGCTTTTTTTGTTTTGATTTGGTCAGTTTTTTGGTTTCATTTCGTTTTTTTTTTGTTTCGTTTTGGTCGTTTTTCTATTTCGGTTCATTTTCGTTTTTGTTTCGTTTTAGTCAGTTCGGGGTTTTTGTTTCGTTTTAATCGTTTTTTTGGTTTCGGAAGAGTTTTGTTTCGCACATGATAGTTTGGGTATTTTGAAATAGATAAATTTTGGATAAGTTGGATATTTTGTTTTGACTCATTTTAACCTATAAATGAAACTCACTCGTATATTTCCAACCCATCCTGACCCACTTGAAGAATTTTTATGATCCATCCTAACCCATTTTACTTTTAAAGTTTATCCATCTTGACCCAAAACAATCCATTTGGGTTGGGTTTGCCACCCATAGTATATATAGTACCTTTGGGTGTAATATTTATTAGGCTAAGGGTAATGGGGTTTGGTTGAGCCCCAAGTTATTCAATCAAAACCCGACACGTAGGCGATGACATAGCACTGGATAAAACCTCTCAACCAAGCCCCATAGGGTGTAGTGAGGCTTGATTACCCACCCCCAATTGTTTGACCAAGCCCCGTGGTCCGGACCATGGGGCCGTCCGCGCCCCTGTTCACTTGGGTGGTGTAGTGATGTACGCGAGCCACCTAGGCTGCCACATGGACCGCACCTCCCCCTCCTCCCCCCACTACCTTCAGCCTTAGGGTGGGCGGTTATATCCGTATATATAGTACCTTTGGGTTCCTTGGGTTGAGCGGGGAACCGCCACCACCCTCTTTCATTCAATTCTAGGTACTATTTCTGAGTTTTACTACCCGCTCATATCAACCATCAGTTTCATATTAATTTTCATCATATCCAATTTAATAAATTTTTTATGTTACTGAATGGGGCGTCACCCCATGGAATAGTCCAGAATAGTTCATAGTAAAACTGATGTGACAATACAGTATTGTATTGTCGGGGTTAGGGTAATTTGAATTTCTTCGGGTTGCACCCCTCCACCCTTACATATGGCCTATAATAAGTTGTTAGTTTTTAATTAGCTAATGGACAACATCCTTATATATTTACATGGGACATCCTTATTATGCAAGACTAAACCCTTCTACCACCACAGAATTAACAGTTCCATGAGGAACCTAATTCATCAATTTGCAAAAAGCGAGTAAACATGGTAAGGATCATCAAAGCACCCATAAGAGCTGTATCCAAAGCCATGGATAGGTGTCACCAACTTCTCTAATGCATACAATAGTCCTCTTTGGACTACAGCTAGACTACCCGATAATGACCAGCCACGAGAAGGAACCCTCTTTAGATCTATATACGTCGACGCAATAGGAAAGGTGGGCTAAGGAGTTGTAGTATTGGGATGAGAAAAATTAATGAAGATAGCCAGTAGGGTTTAGAGATGACAATATCATTCTTAAAAGTAAGTTTTGCATTAAGGGTGAATATTCGGTAATTTTGAAGAGTCGTAGCGGTAAATTCGTGTCTTTCAAAAGAAACAAGTTTATGTAGTATCTATTTCGAGCGACCTACTCTAGATTACGAGTAATAAACTTATGTAATTCCCATCGTATAGCTTTATTCCGGGACAAGTATTATTTTTATATTAATATAAAAAACTTTCTGTAGACTAAAACACAATAAAAGAGAAATGCTAACCATAGGCCTCTAGCGTTAAGATGTTGCATAACCAAATTTAACTTTAAACTGTTAATCTGATGCGTATCGAGTAACATTTCAGATTTTTTGAATCAGATTTTGAATTTGAAAATTTTAAACTATTAAAAAAATAAAAGGCGTCGCATCCTGACCTTATTTTCGAGCAGGAAAGGTTCTCGCTACTAAAAAAATTTCTTTAGTTGAAGTAGCTCATTCCCGACGAGGACAAATCCACTGAATTCAAATTTGATTAGATTTCGAGTAATTTAAGTTTGTAAAATCCCGAATTTGATCTATTCGAATAAATCAATTTTAGAAAATAATATAAGAAAATTTTCAAAAGTGGCAAAAGATAGAACATCTAAAGTACTACTCTTGCTTCCTTTCAATTCGCCCAGTTTCTTGTTAAACCAACGTTTGCTTTTACATTTACTACAATGGGCCCACTTTCCTCGTCACTAGATCTGTCTACAAATGCATGCACGTAGGTACAATTTCATTTTTTTCCCCTTCAATTCAAATTTATACTCATTTTATAATTACATATTTTTCTTTTAGTAATGATTCATCATATTCAGATCTGAAAAACATCAGTGCAACTAATTTGGTTACATGATTGTCTTCTACTTTCCAAGATTTTGAAGATTCATTCTTTCCTGTTGGTACCGAAGCTTAATGTGATGCATTTGTTATATTCAATGTCAATCTGATCGGCTATATATTATGGCTTCAAATCAAAATTGCTATACTACCACGAAACCACCACCAAATCCATCTCCGTTACGCAATGCCAAGTTTTTCCAGGTATAATCTTGCTTGCAGTAGGGGTGTAAACGAACCTGACAATACCTTGTTCATTTTCATTTGTTAAGTTTTTATCGGACAAATGTATGGTTCAATGACAATTAACTGAATGAAATTTCTTGCTCATTTTCGTTGATTAAGCAAAATGAACATGGTCGTGAACGGTTCACGAACACAAATGAAAGAACGAATATCAACACAAGCATGTTTTATTTGATTTTACTAACCGAGAATATATGGTCATTGTGAACGGTTTGGTCTGGCTACCAAGTTTGTGTTAGTGTTTTTTTGACCTTCATATTCATCTCTTAATTTTAGATACAAGTTAATCGCATAATACTCATGTATATTTTTGCTAATTTATAATTATAATTTTAAGATTTGAAAAATCTTTTAAAATTACTAAACATCTTTAATCAACAAACATAAACTAACGAACATTAATGAAAACAAATAAACATGTTCGTTGATCATTTAGTTAATCGAACGAAATTCATTGTTCATGCCCATTCATTTATCAAACGGACAAACATAAATGAGCTTCCGGCCGAAAAGTTTGCCAAACTTTTGTTCTTTTACTATCAACTTGGGGATGATATTTTTGATTATTCAATGAAAATGGAAATTATGAACAATTTTATATGCTAACATTTTCAGGCTAATATGAGAATATTAGTGACTGGAGGAGCTGGTTTCATTGGCTCTCATCTAGTGGATAGATTGATGCAAAGTGAAAAAAATGAGGTACCTATTTCTTCAAACACATTTTTCTATATAGTCGTTTTTCGTACTAACAGATTCGATTCAGGTGATCGTTGTGGATAATTACTTTACCGGTTCAAAGGATAACCTTAGACAATGGTCCAGTCACCCAAGATTTGAGCTTATTCGCCATGGTATGTGTTATAGTCATGCAAGATTAGTTTGCTCAAATTAACTGTATTATAACTATTAAGCCATATTATCTTTTATACTATAGATGTCACACAACCATTGTTGGTTGAAGTTGATCAAATATACCATCTAGCATGTCCAGCTTCCCCAATATTTTACAAATACAATGCTGTAAAGGTATCCCTTAATGACTAAAATTATTTATGCTTAATTACTTATGTATTGATTCTGATTTATGGGTGTGTACAAATTTCAATAGACAATCAAGACCAATGTGATTGGAACCTTGAACATGTTGGGACTTGCTAAGCGAGTCGGAGCTAGGTCCGGAACTTTCTTCATATATAAATATATTTTTATGATCTTTTCATATTCCGGACCGAGATTTAATTATTATTGCTAGGTTTACAGGATATTGTTGACATCAACTTCAGAGGTTTATGGAGATCCTCTTGTGCATCCTCAAGATGAGAGCTATTGGGGAAATGTTAACCCCATTGGTAAATAAATATATTTGCAACAATACGATGAAATGTATTCTTACTGAATGGCTAATGTGTAATGATTTGTTGTTGTATTGCAGGAGTTAGGAGTTGTTATGATGAGGGAAAACGAGTAGCCGAGACTTTAATGTTTGATTATCATAGGCAACATGGAATAGGTTAACATTTGCTCATCCTTGTGTTATATATGTAACAAATATCATACATTGATATATTTGTTGTAACAGAAATAAGGATTGCTAGGATATTCAATACATATGGTCCCAGAATGAACATCGATGATGGTCGCGTTGTCAGCAATTTCATAGCTCAAGCAATCCGGTAACGTCATAACGTGTCACACACTATAACAATTTTCTTACAAATTACTGTGTCACTAATTGTGTATCATACTTAAATGCAGAAATGAGCCGTTAACTATTCAATCGCCTGGAACTCGGACCAGGAGCTTCTGTTATGTCTCTGACATGGTAAGTATGATCATTTGACGCGTTTGTATGTAAACGGATTCTGTGTTTTAACTTCTGTTCTTATTTACCAGGTTGACGGTCTTATTCGACTTATGGAAGGAAGCAATACAGGGCCAGTCAACATTGGAAATCCAGGTTCGGAACATTAGCTTTATATAATAATATGTATTCATATTTTATTTCTATCATATTAATGACCCTTTTTATGCTTATAGGTGAATTCACCATGATTGAACTTGCTGAGACTGTGAAAGAAGTTAGTTTACTGCACATTTTTCTTTTCCAAATATATCCGGTAAAAGTTACAACATTATAGATGTAATTAACTGATATGGGTTGGTTTATTTATGTATGCAGTTAATTAACCCCAAAGTGGAAATCCGACATGTAGATAACACGCCTGATGATCCACACCAGAGAAAACCAGTGATCACTAAGGCAAACGAGCTGCTAGGCTGGGAACCGAAAGTCAAGTTGCGTGATGGCCTTCCGTTTATGGAAAATGACTTCCGACAAAGGCTTGGAATTGCCAAATAAGAGCTCTGGACAGTTTCATTTTGCAGTTTGATCATTGATGTTTTGAGTTTCTATTCAATATCTATTTGGGAATAAACTGCTCATTATATATTATGCTTCAATGAAACATCAACTCACTTGACACATTAAGACTACAAACTAAACATACTTATCAACCACTCTGAACAAGCTATTGATGATATCAAAACTTCAAACTTTACACAAGTTTCACAAAAGATGGATCATTGGATCTAGACACTAACGTGTTATTATTCTGCAATCTCAAAGGGTAAGTTGAGAAAAATATGAACCCGTTATTAGTAACTACATAAGGATTATAAACCGAAATGTAAATTTTGAGTGACTCGATTATACATAGTCGTTTGTTTGCCAGGCCAGTGAGACCCAAAGAAATCATGTTATTTTAATTACAAGTTAAATAAGATCCTAGGTAGATTTTATGTCAATTACTCAAAAAGCAAAATCAAATTTTATCACTGTAATTTGTAAACAATAATAAGCTAATAACAAATTGGTTGATTGATCCATTAGGCTAACTAGAAATCTCTACTTAAAATGTCACGTCAACACCACATAGGTATGAAGCCATTTAACTGTGTTGTTGAGTAACTAGAAAATAAAAGGCGAAAAAAAAAAGAAAAAAAGTTTGATTGATGCATTAGAGGTGGACCCCGCCTGATTTATAGCACTCTTGGACCCTGACACACGCTAACGAAGGAGAAAAAAAGCCCCTTTGGCACCCCCTTAATTTGAAGCGGTGTGGCATTGAGGGCGTTAATTGACCATGTGATAGCCTCTTGTGTAACATTCGTCAATTTTCGGACCCGAAAACCCGACTCATTTAAAATTTTCAATGTGATTCAGTTAATTATACATATAACCATATGTTACATATTTCATACATAATAGTTTTCTTTCCTAAAGTTATTTAACAATATTAATCATTACTAATATGTATATAAATAAAAATTATAACACTCATGATTTTTTCTCTCTATTCAAGTATTAAATAAATAACATTATTGATGCATAACCAAAGTAAATTATTTTAATCTAGTTAGGTTACATTTATTTTTATCAAATTTATTTTTAAAAGATGAAAAATATATTCATACACTATTCAAATTTTGGTCCAACCTCCTCCCCCAAATCACTCTCCTAATTAATTTTATCATTAAAACATTTTAAAGAATAACCTCATTATTTTAGTATAAATAAGAACTCACTCCCACCCCTTTCATTCTTGCACCACTTTTTGACAAGTTCAAGAGATTATTTTTTTTTTCCATTTCAAAGACAGGGTTTTAATTATTCAAGTCTTCTTCATCTTATTTTTATTTATTTTAAATTCTTGTTCATACTAGTTAAAAATATGGTCATATTACCATAACGCAATCATGTCTAGGAATCCACATAATCCATACACCATGGTGTGTAGGGTGGATGAGACAAGGAACACAAGGAGATGATCGATTACACGAAGGTCACACTTGAAACGTTCTTACATATTTATTTTTCTGTTTTGAATCATTATTTTTTTGTTCAAAGGACCCAAGGATTTTTGATGATATATGCTAATAAATGTTATATAATCGTATCCAAAAAAGTCCATAATTTTATTTCATCAAAATCCTTTTCAAAATCGTTAGAATATTGCTTTTAGCAATATTTCAGTTTTGACATTAGATATAGCTGTTAATAAGTGTCTTTTGAGCTACTGTCCAATCAATACGTTACGCACCGGCATGTTCCGTCTTTGGTCGGGGTGTTACATCTAGTGCCCCCCTAGTTAGCCAATCTAGGTGACCAGCTGATGTGGTCACCTCTTGGCGTCCCATCACTCTTTCACTCGGTAGCGTACCCACATGGATGATATGAGGGGAAACTATACCCGTTAAAAAGAGAAAAAAATCAATCTTAGTGGCGAAAATCCATTTCACCCCATAAAAAATTTAAATAAACACCCTGGTCGTCCTCCCTTTAAAAAGAAAACTCTTGAGTCCGCCACAGCCTAATCCTAGAATCCTAATCTAGTATAATTACCCGGGCCGTTAAAAAATGTATAATTAGCTAGTCTAGCACATGGATTTTCTAAAGCCCACCATCATCCATTAAAAACTACCACCACTAATCTGCATCAAGACCGACCCCGACCCGACATCCCTATAGGCTTGACTTTTTTACTTTTTTTATTAAATTATAGGTATATTTTTGAAAAAAAAATCATATATTTTTAATGTTTAAACTCAATTACTAACTAATTCAAAGCCCAAATTTTTCGCCTTCAGCCCAAAATGTTTTCAAAATTATTTGACTGCCCTAATATGCATCATTTGAAAACCCTACTAAGCTCCTCGTTTCTTAACCCTAGAAAAAAAAACGCCATTTTCTTTGCCATGAATAGGTTACTTGAAGAAGAAGAAGAAAACGAAACAAGGTTTACAGATTAGCTAGAATCCCTACAGCTAAGAATTCTTTCTTCTGTTGAAACCAAATATGCCATTCAAACATTGATGCTATCAAAATCACGGGGTGGTTGTTCATGGACAAGTATTCCAGTGCTCAGGTTCAATTCCTATATTGGTTTTCATCAACTCTATGCTTTCGATAGGTTCGTCTATAATGTTTTATCTCTTCGTGAGCCGATGAAGTTGGACAAGTTGTCTTTCAAACGCGGTGGAACATGCAAATCCAAGATTTTAACAAAAGTTCTTGATTAAGCGCTTTTGCATGGCGTCAAAGAACTGGAGATGGACATCACACAGGATGGAAAATGCTGCGGTAATTGGCCGTTTTGGTTGCATGCATCGTCGGATTCAGTAACAAATTTGAAATTAGCAAGTAGTAAAAGCGATATGGGCTGCTTGTTTTTGGAACGAAGAACGGGTTTATTCAAGAATGTCACTAATTTAGACCTCGAAAGGGTGATTATTACGGTTCGTGAGTTATTCTCACGGTTTCTGGCACTAGACAAGTTAACTATGGTCAATTGTCCTCTTAAAACAAATGGCATTGTTTTGGATATACACGCTCTGCGACTTTCAGAGTTAACCATCTCTAACAACAGTCACATCAACCGCTATGAACTCACCACTCCAAAACTTCAATATTTTGAATACCGAGGGGCTCACTTTCCATTGCTAATGACACCTCAGGGCGGTCTTCCTATTCTTAAAACCGCAGTTCTTGATTACAATGGTCATTGCCGCCAGGGTTAAGAGAGGATATTATTCAATAATGTGGTGGATATGTTTAATGCCTTTTCTAATGTGAAATCGCTTACGGTTTTCTGGTCTATTGTTAATCTACTCTCATTGTTTCCGGTTTCTTTGATGTGGCGACGTTCGCCTTTCCAGGATTTGAAGTGTTTGAAGCTGGATTTTAGTTTGTTTTATGCTGGAAACTCGTTTGAAGGCTGCACAATTAAGACGTGGAGTGAATCCATGAAGCTTGTTCCAGATGTGAAAGCTTACTTTCTGCGGAACTCACCAGATGCCAAATGCTCCATTATACATCCTGTTTGAGGACATTCATGTTAAACCTTAGACAAGTGAATCAAGAACACCAAACATGATTTTGCATAAAACGTTTATGCGACTCTTTTCATTAATAAGAAACAAGAACAAAATACTCTCTCTTTCTACTCTTTCTAGTCTAAACAAAAGAAACTTATGAAGGGTTTATATAACACCCACAATTCTAATCCTACTCAAACTAGGAAACATAATTAGACTACACTTCTAATTTATTTAATAATAAATAAAATATAACTATGACATCAAGTTATTCAACCTGGTCCCTGAACTTTGGATCTCCACCAAACCGCCCCTTGAGATCTTCCGTATCACCCTTGTACTTTTCGCATTAACCATTTGGGTCCTTCAAGTTGGTATTGCACCAAGTTTTACACTCCCTCTCAATGCCAACTTCCATTGTTCCTCCAAAATCCTTTATACCTTGTAACGCTCTCACCTCTTTGAGCTTGATTCTTGGATTCGAATTCATAACCCTACATTCAGGTTTCTTTTTCCTCTTATCAATTGAGCTAGTTTCGAGATTACCATTATTTAGAACTGCATCACCCGTTTTCAGATAGGAACCAACTTTTGCTTTCTCAACTCCATAACCAACCATCATGGTACTTAAAGCAATTCTTGCATCTTCACTTGATGCGTGCTCCCTCTCTAACTCAACTTCTTCATTCACCTGTTTATTCGAGTGTTCATTCGGATCACCCGAACTTTGCATGAAGCTCATGCAAACTCCAACGTCAACTTTGTTGGTTTGTTGATTTTTAATGTTTTCTATTCCACCATGACAACCCATAACATGAGACAGAACTACCTCCTCGTGCACTTCATTCAACACGGTTTCTCTCTCGTCTTGTTCGGTTATCGTCACGGTTACGTCTTGATCAACCGTATTTTCTTCTTCAACCACGACTTCCTCATCATTTAGATTCAAAATAACAATAGATGATTCCATGGTTACCTTTAACGGATTCGACTATGGCACTACTTCCTGACTTGTCCATCAACAAGAGTCTTCTTCAAACCATTCATCTACCAGATTCGGTTTGAATTCGGTATCAACTGTGTATTTTCCTTGAACCTCGGCCATATTAGCCTCCACGTCCCACGGTTCTTCTTCTCGAACAAAAGCTGCATTACCTTCCTCCTTAGGCTCTCGACAGTATTTTGCCATATGCCCTTTTTGTCCACATTTATGACACCTAAAAGGAAACTGTTTTGGTTGATACCTTGATTCCTTGTCTCGGTTCTCTTCGTCCGATGAATCTTCTTCAGAGTTGTCATCTCGACCCTTTCGGTTCCATTCTCTCTTCTTGGGTTGGTCACGTTTCTTGTTCTCCCGATATTTACTCTTTTCTTTTTCGCCATAACGCTTCTTATTTTTGTTGAATTGGTGCTTCTCCTTCCTTCCGACATACAAGGCTTCGCTCTCGGTTTTAATTGACACACATGCTAACTGTTTTGCCAAGGCTTCTTGTCCAGCAAGAATATTCTCGAATTCGGTTATACTCGGTTGGGTCGCCCACCCTTGAATAGCGGTAACGAAGCTACGATACTCTGGCCTTAAACCATGAATGAGTATCCGCTTCATACGAGCATCGCTAACCCGAGATTGTGGATCGAGTTCTCCAATCTCGCGACACAGATTCTTAACTATACGAAAATATTGAGAAATTGGAAGATCTCCTTGAGAAATTGTCAACTCACCTTCGACTAGTTGCAATCGAGCATCGTTCTTTTTCGTGAATAAGGTCTCAAGCGTGTCCCACGCTTGCTTTGGGTATTCGAGATCTTGAATGTGATCAAGAATATCATCATCTACCGTTGTCTTGATGATAAACATCGCCCGACCCGCTTTCACCTGCCACTTCCCGATACTACCATTAATATCGTTTGCAGGTTGTCTCGTCTCGGTACCGTTCGTTACCTGCCAAAGATCTTGACCCTGAAGATACGACTTGATGCATGTCGACCATTGTTTATAGTTACTCTGGTTCAACTTCTTGATTCCTCCTACAACTTGTAACTCTGCCATGACAAGATTGTTTTGGTTACGAAATCCTGGACAAATTTTATATTGCGATCGTATTTTTTTCTTCTTCTTGCGATTAGAAACTCACTACGATCAGATACACCTGAAATTTTACTTTCTTACGTCTGTCTTGCAATTGCTAACCGCACTTTGAATCCCTCAAAATTACACACGAATTTGTTTAGGAAATAATGGTGGCAGCAATTATTATCTCACAAGACGACAAAAGGAACCAAAATAATAAAACCTCTTGCCTCTTTATTGGTGACGCACCAACTAATAGAATTCCCAAACTCACAACAAAAGACAACTATAAAAATATATATTCCAATGGATGGCCGCAATATTACTTCTCACCAACTATCAAACAAACCAAGGTTACGGAGCTTTACTCGCTTTAGGATACGACCTACGGATCTTGAACCGTATCTTAACCTCAATCGGTTTCTTGGCCTCTTATGTCTTTGATTAAAACTTCTACCACAATCAAGACTTGCCGCCGATCGAAACACAAGTCTGGATCGTTAGGCTTTGATACCACTTGTTAAACCTTAGACAAGTGAATCACGAACACCAAACACGATTTTGCATAAAACGTTTATGCGACTCTTTTCATTAATAAGAAACAAGAACAAAATAATTTCTCTCTTTCTACTCTTTCTAGTCTAAACAAAAGAAACTTATGATGGGTTTATATAACACCTACAATTCTAATCCTACTCAAACTAGGAAACATAATTAGACTACACTTCTAATTTATTTAATAATAAATAAAATATAACTATGACATCAAGGTATTCAACCTGGTCCATGAACTTTGGATCTCTACCAAACCGCCCCTTGAGATCTTCCGTACCACCCTTGTACTTTTCGCATTAACCATTTGGGTCCTTCAAGTTGGTATTGCACCAAGTTTACAATCCAGTCTTGGGTTCTAATAAGTAGCTGTTTGTTTATTTATAATGAATATGGATCAGCTTTGAAGTTTGATGATGGAGCCAGAGTCTTTAAGAGTTTGTCATTTCGCTTACGTATGATTTTCTTTCTTTTGTGCTTATCGGCTATTTAAAGCCATATCTAGTATTACACTTTGCAACCGAAAAATGCAGAATCAAACTTCCATATCATTAGAAATTGTTGGTAATCAGAGTCAGAACTGATTAAATGTGAAAAGAACTAGAAGATCAATTACGCAAACTGAACTTTTTATTACAATTACCGATCACGCCAATCTGTTTGATATCATCCCGACTCATACAAACTGAACCGGTGCCTCCAATCGATACGTCGATTAGAAGAAAACCAATTACGCTTGATTACATCCTAACCCTTTGCATAATAAACTTGATTATTATTTCGTGTTAAATAAGATACAAGCTAGGGAGATTTGATGTCAATTACTCAAATAGAGAGATCAAAAGTAATCATTATAAATACAATAATAAGGATGTTATGAGCTTGAGGAATGTTATATATATGCTAAATAATGAATGAACGTCACTCTTCTTTTATTTTTTAAATATGTAATTAGTGTTTTTAAATAATTTAGTTATATGTGTCTTTGTGGATAGACTCCCGACACGGGTTAGGATTACTAAAAGAAATGTGGACATAGGTTCACCGATTTGTTGTCTTGGGGAGAATATGAAGAGACTAGCAATCACCTTTCCACCACTTACTACTTTGCCTCAGTTAGTTGTTAGCAATAGGTGTCGCATTCTTCCTCCCATATTTGCCTTCGTGGCCCAGGACCTTCTTAATCTTCACAAAATATGCAATTTAGACATAAGAAAAACAAGATGCTTTATGATGTAATTCTCACGACATGTTGGTATATTTGAAAGAAAAGAAAAAACGCCATCTTCCGATGCAAGTCAGCTAATGTTTTCAAAATGACTAAAGACATATAGCCTTTGAGAAACGCTCTTCTTACAATAATTTATTCTAAAAGAACTGGTGTCGTTTCTCTTTGTAATAATTTTGACTCCATACTTCTTGGCGGAAACCAGCTCTCATCATGTCCTCGCCCACCCCTCTTATTTTGAGGCATTCCGTGTTGAAACACGTAATAAAATCCTCGATGAATTCATTATCTTAGCGGAACACGGTCAGTATGTTGGCGGGATCGCGGGTGTGCCTTCTCTGTTGACTGAAATGTAAGGAGAATTTAGCTACTAGATCCTCGAAGCTCATGATTTGGCCTTCTTGGAGTCTTTCAAACCATTCCCTGGTCGCGCCATGGAGGATGAGGACGAACATATGACACCATACGGGCAATGTCTATTCGGCCACCCCTCCAGTTGATATGAAACTTTGCAGTTGATCACTTGGGTCGGTCATTCCATCATACTTTCTTACCGCAGAAGGTAGTTTTGAGTTAGAAGGCAGCGGAGCCTCTGTTATCTTTTATACGAACTTTGATTTTCTTGCAAAAGCTTTTGGCCTATACGGTTTTGAGAAATCCACAACCACGTCGGGATAATAGTTTAGATGTTTTTTCCCTCGCGTATGGTCTCTCGGTCTAGGGCTTTCCCCATCGCTTCCACTTCTTTGTTCCAGGATTTTCCCGCGTGTGTTTCTTGACTTAGCCACTCGACTTAAGTTAGAAGACCTTTCTTGGCTCCTGCCTTATTTCTTCTGTTGGTCTTTGTGGCTTTCAAGTCTTTCGCGTTCACGGCGGCGAGCATGTCTCTCGTCATCAGATGATTCCGCGTCATTTCTCGATAAGACAATGGCTCGCGGGGTTATTCCCTTTGCCAATTTTCTCGCATGTTGTTCCACCTTCCTTTCGTATTCTCTACTAACTCTTTCTTGTTCCCTCTTTTGCTACATCACCGGGTCTTCTTCCTATCTGTTGCGAATGGGTTTTTCTGACCTTCGTTGCGTGCTTCCGCGAAATGGAACGATGCGTCTTGCTGAGGGTGTTCTACTTCGATATATCTTCTCTGTCTCAAACTTCCTTCCAGGGCCCATCTAAGTTGGGTCCTGTGCGGTTGGACGACTGAGGTGTCAACGGTGGAGGTCCGCGGGAACTCATAAGTCATAACATTTGATTTTGATTTTCTAGCTCTAGCCGATACAGATGACAACAATAAAGAAACACTAAGTCTAACCTGATATGGTTAAAAATAATATCTCACACAGGGGTAGATTTATTGATAAGACCGAACTTATGAGTTCAACTCACTACTTTACCGATTGTATGATTGTGGATAAGGCAGACCATGCAGCTGCAAACCAAACACCGTGAGCTCGTTACGACAAGGGGAATATGGGGGTCTTCTCGTAACCACCATCCAGCGTAAGAACCAGTATGGTAAGTGATCCGAATATATTTAGAGAGTTAGAGATTATAGAATCAGATCCTTTTACCGTTAGACCTCATCTTGTATTTATAGCAGAAGAGGGGAGAAGAGTTGGGCCAACTATCCTACTCAATGGAAGCTTCTATTCTCATGGTTAAGCATGATGATCTTTCCTGATTGGTTGGACAATGTTGGTCCATCTTGTATTTATAGCCGAAGAGGGGAGAAGGGTTGGGCAAGTACTGCGTTGGCCCATTCCTGTTGGTCTATCGTGCATCCATATAATTGTCAGGTTACTGCGCGGTGGTACCTCACCACGTGTCCTACCTATGGTGGTACTTCCGCTGTGCTTTGTTATTTCACATAGTTATGAGTGTGTTGATATAATGCTAAATATATATGTTTCCCTTGTTCATTTTTAATTAATATTTTAATAGTTTTTGTTCGTTTTTAGTCGAGATTTGTATACTACTAACATTTCTATGTTTCGTAGGTTCCGGGATTTGATCGTGATTAAAAATGGCGAAAAACGAGCCAAAACGGAGATCCGGAACGCGTCAGGAAGAACTAGAACAGAGAACCGGTCAGACCGGGCCGGTCCCATGGAGAAGCACGCCGCGCTGCGCGAAGGGGGAAGGCCAAATTCCCTTAGCGCGGCGCCTAGGCAATACTGGGCTTAATTAATTTCGTTTTCGCTTAATGACGGGCCTTGTTTTCGCTATTTAAACACTTTTAATATATGTTTCCCTTGTTCATTTATAATTAATATTTTAATAGTTTTTGTTCGTTTTTAGTCGAGATTTGTATACTACTAACATTTCTATGTTTCGTAGGTTCCGGGATTTGATCGTGATTAAAAAGGGCGAAAAACGAGTTAAAACGAGCCAAAACGGAGATCCGGAACGCGTCAGGAAGGACCAGAACAGAGAACCGGTCAGACCGGGCCGATCTGACCGGCCCCCATGGAGAAGCACGCCGCGCCGCGCGAAGGGGGAAGGCCAAATGCCCTTAGCGCGGCGCCTAGGCAATACTGGGCTTAATTAATTTCGTTTTCGCTTAATGTCGGGCCTTGTTTTCGCTATTTAAACACCTTTAACTTAAACCTAACATAACCTGAAACCCTTGGCCGATTTTGGAGAGATTTTGGAGCCATCTTTCGCGTTTGTTGGTGATGTTGAAGGCGAGAGAACATCCGGTGAAGAGATACACGTTCACGTTCGAGTTTACGGGTTTTATCATCTTCGATTCCCCGTTTCTTATATTCTCACCATGTTTTCGTTATTATTTGTTTTGTTTGATTTAGATTTTAATATGCTAGGCTAAATTCCATAGACTGCCTAGGTCGTGATGAATCATTGTTCGGTTTGATATTTGTTTGGATTTTCGTTTCGTTATGGATATTATGTTCTAAGTAAACGGTTGAGTTTGATTTAGTTGATGCGTATGATTGTTTGGTTTTGTTTACTTGAATTTATTGTTTCACATTGCCCTTGTTGATTGTTTCATAGGATAGGGTTTTGTTAGGTCATTTAATTTGTGTTCTTGACTAGTTTGTGATTAATATCGATTAAAATTATAGAAACAATAAAATCAATTAAACAAATAAAAGTGAGCTGCTAGTCTAAAAAGCTGTAAAGTGATAAGCTATTGATAGATCTTTGCTTGTCGGAATTGCTAGATTTAGTTCTTCGTAAGGAGTCCATCTAGGTTTGATTGTCAGCTTAGTCTATTAAATTAATTGAGTTTGTTTTGCTATCTTTTGAATTCCACGCTATAAGGTAGGTTTTCTTAATAAAGGTACTTAGACAAAAGCGATTAAATAACCGTAAGGAAGTTTAATATAAAACTGGCGAGTCTTAAAACTTGTTAGAAATCCATAGGCGTCTTCTTGAAGTTCAAGGGTCCTGTTCGGGTTTTCTGTCAAGGGTCTATTTTATGATCCCGGTTCCATAACTTGCGTTTTTCCATTTAAATTAATAACCGTAACTTTGGGGATTCCGGCCTAAGTAGTTATTTTCATCATCTGAGTTAATCTAGGTGTTTTAATAGTTTATTATATTTTATTTAATTAGGGTTAGGTTTAGTTAATTAATAATTAGTTTAAAACCCCCCTTCAAACATTATTATTAAATAGTCACGTCTTGTAGTTGAGTCTAATTAGCTAGTATACGTAATTTATAGAGTCTCTTGGGTTCGATATCCGGACTTACTTAGCTGTACTAAGTCGACTGGTACACTTGCCGGTTAGTAGTTTAAGTTAAGTTTAAGAGTCTAGAATTATTACTTAGTGTCTAGATTAGCTTATTTTTAGTTAATAATTATTTGACTATTTCAAGCACATTATGTGTCTTCCGTGATAGCATGTGGCGTCTCACAGAAGATATTCTTTCCGCAAGTTATTACTTTTGATTTTTTACCTGCATGATGTGTTTGGTACATTATCATTTTGACTTTCAATAATAGTTTGTACGGACGCGTTATAACCACCTAGAAACAAATAGAATAAATATATTATTTATTCACTAATAAAGTCAACAATAAGTTATGGTATTTCTAAAAAAAATAGTTGAATCATTTGGCTACACATTGGGAAAATTGAGAAAGTATACTACTTTATTCAATGTATCACTAACGACTCTTCTCTACAAAATCACACCGGTTACACTGCGTCAACTTGTGAAGGCAAGGGCATTGTGGAGGCTAGATTAACATAGTAACGAGTCTCTTAACAAGGAAATGGTGTATCCACCCCCAAACACCAATCACATTTTTTGTCTTTGTTTTTCTTTTATTTAATTTCTAATTAAACCGCGACGCACGAATTAACCAGGGCCGGCCCAACAGTTGTATTGGGTTAAGCTAGGGCTTGAGGCCCGCCAAAAAATAAGGCCTCTATTTCATAATTTTAGGTATTTATATACTTACAGAATTCGATACTAAATATATACTGATAAAGAAAAAAGGGATGCCGGCGTAGTGGTTTATGTCCATGCATATGGATTTTTATTCCACGCAAGATCGATTCTCAGCAAGGTTTTTTTTTTCTTTTCAGTTTTTGTTGTTTCATAGTCGTTTTTAAATTAATTTTATTTCTAATTCTTCTGTATAGCTTGAATTTGTGTTATGTATAAATCAAAATGCATTTTTTTGGAACAAAAGTTCTAACTTTTATAATTTGGTAAATTTAAAATAAAATGAAGTGTATATATATTCATTTGATTTGTAGTAGATACATAAATCAAACTCTCTTATTAAAAAACAAAATTAGAAATATTATATTTTCATATATATATATGAAACAAGACAACTGTTGTACAATATTAAAAATAAAAATTGTAAGCTCTATGATTTCATTTCTTTGACTCACATTAAGGGCCTTAAACTTTTTTATTGCTTTAGGCCCACAAAAGGGTTGGGCCGCCATTAGAATTAACAATTTTGTTAAAAAAAACCCCATTGTTTACATAACAACGACACTAACACTTTTAACTAACTTGCAAACTCTTCTTTAAACACTCAACTTATCGCTTTGATAAAAACTCAATACATTACTAAAGGTTTTTTATCATAACTAACTAAATTTCCTTTATAGTCAATACACCCCATGATAGGTTATTAAATTATGAGCCAATAACCATTGACTTGTCGAGTTGTCGATGCAATATTTTTTCCCTTTCTTTTTATTTTCTTTTATTCCTATTTATTTTTGTATTTAAACCGTTGCACTCTCACACTTCCACTCTCAAACAACCCATCAGTAAAAAAAAATGTGCACATTAGAAAAACGCGGTAACATTTACATACTTACCTTAACCGGTAACGACGAGCACCGGCTAAACCCCACTCTCCTGGACTCCCTCTCGTCCGCCCTCCACCGCATCCGATCCGAATGCGAATCCAACTCCAAATCCGCCTCGGCGCTCATTACCACCGCACACGGCAAATTCTTCTCCAACGGCTACGACCTCGCGTGGTCCAAATCCGATCCACATCGCAGCATCCTCATGTCCTCCAAACTCCGCTCACTCATCCGCGACCTAATCTCCCTCCCGATGCCTACAATCGCTGCGGTCACCGGCCACGCCTCCGCTGGTGGATTTATCCTCGCGCAGGCTCACGATTACGTCATGATGCGTAACGATAGAGGTTTTTTGTACATGAGTGAGATGGATATTAACCTCGTGGTGCCTAACTGGTTCGTGAAGCTTTTGAAGTGTAAGATTGGATCTCCAGCGGTGTTGCGTGATGTGGTGATGAGAGCTGAGAAGGTTACGGCGGCGGTGGCGGTGGCGAAGGGGATAATATACTCGGCGCATGATAGCGCTGAGGAGACGGTTACGGCGGCGGTGAAGCTGGCGGAGGCGTTGGTTAAGAGGAAGTGGGATGGACACGTGTACGGGTGTAATAGGAAGGTGCTGTATGGTGAGTTGTTGCCGGCGTTGGACTTTGATGAGACTGTTGAGGATGTGGCTAATGCCAACGTGGCATCCGCTAAACTTTAGATAAACGTGTTTATGGTATAAACCGTATAATGTTATGTTAAGATAATAAATTAATAATTAATAAGTTTAATAAAATGTTATAAATGTTGTCATTTATCTTTCACTTGTTACCTATTCATGTAGTGGTAACTAAGCATATAGGGATGTTTTTTAAGATGTGGTATTCCAGTCAGTTGTAGCTATTTTTGCAAAACCTAATGTGGTGGTAAAATGTCACGTAATCTTCTTTCAGTCATTACACAATTATTAATTTTTAAATTTATTTATTTTAAGTAAAATAATTGTAGTCACGTATCGGTTTGTGGTTAATTCTCATAAATTTTTTCCCTCCAAAACTAATATATACCAATACATGTCATAGATCAATAATTATTCACTTTCCTTTTACACTCCATTTATATTATATTTATAATATGATTAAATTATTCATTTTTCTTTAAATTATATTTATATAATATCTACACACTTTTATAAAAATAAATATTTACATATTATACTATTATATATTGTTAGAATATATTTTACAACTTACTTGGTGAAATCCAAAACTCAACAACAAAACGTGTTTGTTATATATTGAAAAAAAAATATAATATTAACATATTATATTATGTATATTGTTGAAGATTGCAAATAAAAAAACAAAAAAAAACTCTAATATGTTTTCAGTTTACGCAGTAATTTTTTTAATCATTATATTATAAATATATGTTTAAAGTAGATTCATTTTTTTAAAATAATCCATTTATCTATTGGTTTTTTGTATACATTGTCATATAAATTTATTGTAAGGCCCCGTTACCGGTAACCCTACTTTCGTGTTGGATTTACTCATAAACACAGTTCTAAATATCAGAGTTAATTAAAACATTTACGCGGAATATAAAACTTTCATAAAACTTTACATAATTCGTAACTTGTCACAAAACATTTATTGTCTTTCACATTAAAGCATTAAAATTAACACATCATAGGTCTTCAGATGCCAGATTCTTGTTCAGTGCCATGTGTCTCCTCAAGCGAGCTGCCTCATCCTACTCACCTGCGTGCGTACTAAAAGTCAGCTACGCTGAGTGAGTTCTAGATAATCACATAATCATACCATTCACATAACATTATATTCTTTCATTCATACTTTTATACTTTCATACTTTCATACTTTCTTACATTCATACTTTCTTACTTTCATACTTTCTTACTTTCTTTTGTATTAACTTACTTTCATATCTTATGTTATAAAGAGCATTACGCCCTACATTCCTCGAGTATTATTAGGGCTCGGTACCCTCTTTCCTCGAGTATTATTAGGGCTCGGTACCCTTCTTCCTCGAATATTAGTAGGGTTCGGTTCCCTAGTTCTCGAATATTAGTAGGGTTCGATTCCCTCTTCGTTACCATACAACCATACATCATACCTCGAGTATTATTAGGGCTCGGTACCCTTTTCGTAACCATACAACCATACATTATCATTTCCTTCTTCTATTATCTCTATCATGTTCATACACATAAACATACATAACATACTTACCTTATACATAGCGTTACAACCTGACAGTACGTGCAATATCCGAAGATCGTTCACGTACCATCAAGCAATCATTCATACATTTCACATTATCCACATAAGGCATACACTTATCTCTTAGGATAAGTGTATTAACAAACATGTTGAGTATGCACACAGCCCCGAAAACATAACACATAAATGGGGCTAGAAACTCACCTGAACACGGTTACGTTCTCCGTTGATCGTAATCCCTTTCTTCAGTTGTGCACGGCTGACTGTATAACAAGTATACATATCAATTTAACTATCACTACTTATAACATCTTTCTAGTCTTAATTACTACCCACAACGAACGGGGGTCCGGGGGCAGCGCCCCTGGCAGCGGGGTCTAGGGGCGGCAGCCCCTAGCAGGGTCCAAGGGGCAGAGCCCCTGGCTGGGGTCGAGCTGCCAGGTCAGCTTGGAAAAATTTTATTTCCATTAACTGTCTTAACACATTTTTCATTAGATTTTAAATTTATTTTCTAAACGAACTTGGCTTTAGGCGAAGTTAAACCTCAGGCGAACTTGGCTTTAGGCGAAGTTAAACCTCAGGCGAACTTGGCTTTAGGCGAAGTTAAACCTCAGGCGAACTTAGCTTTAGGCGAAGTTAAACCTCAGGCGAACTTAGCTTTAGGCGAAGTTAAACCTCAGGCGAACTTATCATCAGGCGAACTTAAACCTCAGGCGAACTTGTCATCAGGCGAACTTAGCTTGCAGGCGAAGTTCATCAGGCGAACTTAGCTTGCAGGCGAAGTTCATCGCTTGAAGGCGAAGTTGCCCAGATGAAGGCGAAGTTGCCCAGATGTCCGCTGTTTCGGTTTCTGATCAACATTTCGGGCGATTTTAACACCCTTGTTAAGGTTCAATACCACCCACTACACTTCCCGACCATTTTCGGTCGTTTATACACTAAAAGCTCGGATCTTTAAACTTCCAAGATCAAGAATCATACCTTTTGAGCTTGTTTGGATCTCGTTTATCTTGGTATCACCACTAATCTTTCTCTCTTACCCGGACCTCGCTCGATCCTTCCTTCTTTCTCGGCCCGGCCGGCGGCGGTTTTGGGTGTGCTTGGTGTGTGTGTATGTGTGTGTTTAGGAGAGTGGGGGAAAATGAAGATATTTTGGGATTTTGGGGGTATTTATATCCCTGAAATCCCATTCTCATTTAACCCATCTCAATTAATCCAAGTCCAAGACCCGCTCCTTCCCCGACATTAATCAATTACGCGAAATCACTAAACATAACTTCCTTTATTCATCATTAAAATTTTAGGATGTTACAAGTCTTCCCCCCTTAAAGAGGTTTCGTCCCCGAAACCTAACTATTACATAAACAAACTAGGGTAAAACTTGCGCATCTCATCCTCGGCTTCCCAAGTAGCATCTGATCCCTTGCGGTGTTTCCATATTACTTTTACCAAAGGTATAATCTTGTGACGAAGCTGCTTCTCCTTGCGATCAACGATCTCTATCGGTTGCTCGATGTAGTTCAATTGTTCATCAACCTCAATGTCCATTAATGGCACGTGAGACGTGTCATCAGCTAGACACTTCCTCAGATGAGAAACATGGAAGGTTGAATGAATTCCTTCTAACTCATCGGGTAAATCCAGTTTATAAGCTACTTCACCCACACGACCTACAATCTTGAACGGTCCAATGTACCTCGGACTCAACTTTCCTCTTTTCCTAAAACGGATAATTCCTTTCCAAGGCGAGACCTTGAGCATCACATAGTCACCCACGTTAAACTCAATTGGTCGTCGCCGCTTATCTGCATAAGACTTTTGTCTGTCTTGCGCGGCTTTCAATCTTGCTTTGATCTGATCGAGCTTTGAAGACGTTTCTTGAACTACTTCTAGGCTTCCCATTTCTTTCTGACCAATCTCGCCCCAACACACCGGGGTTCTACATCGTCTACCGTAAAGCATCTCAAACGGTGGCATACCAATACTTGAATGGTAACTGTTGTTATAGGAGAACTCTGCCAGATGCAGATGATCATCCCAACTTCCACCAAAATCTAAAACACAAGCACGTAGCATATCCTCAAGGGTTTGGATCGTCCTTTCGGACTGTCCATCAGTATGAGGATGATACGCCGTACCGATGTTCAACCTCGTCCCCATAGCTTCATGGAATTTCTTCCAGAACCTCGAAGTAAACTGTGTATCTCTATTGGACATGATCGATAACGGTACTCCATGCTTGGTTACAACTTCCTTGATGAACAAGCTTGCTAACATTTCTGACGAGATGGCCTCTCGTATGGGCAGAAAGTGAGCACTCTTGGTCAAACGGTCCACAATCACCCAGATGGTATCATGTTGCTTAGCTGTACGAGGTAGCTTAGTTATGAAATCCATGGTGATGTGTTCCCATTTCCACTCAGGTATCTCTAGCGGTTGCATCTTCCCATAAGGCTTTTGGTGCTCGGCCTTGACTTGTAAGCAAGTTAAGCACTTACTAACATAATCCACTACATCATTCTTCATTCCTGGCCACCAGTAATCTCTTTTCAAGTCTTGGTACATCTTTGTAGCTCCAGGATGGATTGAGTACCTTGACTTATGAGCTTCATCTAAGATTCGACTTCTAAGATCACCATGGCGTGGAATCCACATACGGTCAAATCTAGTTTTAACTCCATGAGTGTTTTCCATCAACTCATCTTGCTGGCCATAAATCCTTTCTTTCTTTACTAACCCTTCGTCTACTAACACTTCTGACTGCACTTTGATGATTTCTTCAAAAAGACTTGAGTTCATGATCAACTTATATGACTTCACTGTTGCAAGGACTTCCTCATTCTTACGATTTAACGCATCAGCGACCACGTTAGCTTTAATACCTAATCTCACAGTCGTAATCCTTTATCAATTCTAACCATCTTCTCTGCCTCATGTTCAGTTCTTTCTGTTCGAAGAAGTACTTTAAACTCTTATGATCGGTATAGATAGTACACTTAGTACCGTACAGATAATGCCTCCATATCTTAAGAGCATGCACTACAGCCGCGACAAGTCGAGTTTCGTATTGATTTAGTCCCAGGAGCTGCGCCAGTAGCTCGAGCGCCTTATCGACTAGCTCCATCTGAGATGCAAGAGCTATCCAATCAGTTACAGGAACTATTGGATAAGGGTTTCATACGCCCAAGCTTTTCACCTTGGGGAGCTCCGGTACTGTTTGTTAAGAAGAAGGATGGTTCGTTCAGAATGTGTATTGACTACAGGGAGCTGAATAAGCTGACAGTCAAGAATCGGTACCCCTTACCGAGGATTGACGACTTATTTGACCAGTTACAGGGATCCAGTTATTATTCGAAGATAGATCTACGGTCAGGATACCACCAACTTAGGGTCCATGAGGAAGATGTGCCGAAAACAGCCTTCCGAAATAGATACGGCCATTATGAGTTCTTAGTGATGCCTTTCGGGCTAACTAATGCGCCGGCTGTATTCATGGATCTGATGAACCGCGTGTGCAAACCATACTTGGACAAGTTTGTGATTGTGTTTATAGATGATATTCTGATTTACTCTCGGACCAAGGCCGAGCATGAGCAACACCTGAGATCGATTTTGGAATTGTTGAGGAAAGAAAAGTTGTATGCGAAGTTTTCCAAGTGTGAGTTTTGGCTTAGAGAAGTTCACTTTCTCGGTCACGTTGTAAACGAGAAAGGAATACACGTTGATCCTTCCAAAGTCAAGGCCATCGAAAACTGGGAAGCGCCAAAAACCCCAACTGAGGTGAGGCAATTCCTAGGACTAGCTGGCTACTATCGACGCTTCATTGAGAACTTCTCCAAGATAGCTCTACCTCTGACCGCGCTAACTCAGAAAGACAAGAAGTTTGTTTGGGGCGAAAATCAGGAAGCAGCTTTTCAAACGTTGAAACAGAAGTTATGTAGTGCGCCAATTTTGTCTCTGCCCGAGGGGACGGATGACATCGTCGTTTACTGCGACGCTTCACATCAGGGACTCGGATGTGTCCTTATGCAGCGAGACAAAGTAATAGCGTATGCCTCGCGCCAACTCAAGACCAACGAAAAGAACTACACAACGCATGATCTGGAACTTGGAGCGGTTGTCTTCGCGCTAAAGATTTGGCGCCATTACCTCTATGGTACAAAGTGTATAATCTTTACGGATCGCAAGAGCCTTCAACATATATTTGATCAAAAGGATTTAAACATGAGGCAACGAAGATGGGTGGAGTTGTTGAATGATTATGATTGTGAAATAAAGTACCACCCTGGAAAGGCGAATGTGGTAGCAGACGCGCTAAGTAGGAAGGAGCGAATAAAAACGCTACGAGTCAAAGCTCTAAGGTTGACCATTCGCGCAGATCTCTCTACCCGCATCCGAGACGCTCAGCAAGAAGCCTTGAAACCAGAGTTTGTTAAAAACGAATCCCTTGGGGGTATGATTAAGAATTTGGAACTTAAAGAGAACGGCAATCTATATTTCGCTAACCGCATATGGGTCCCTCTCAAGGGAGGATTGCGCGAGCAAGTATTAAACGAAGCACACAAGACGAGGTATTCCGTACATCCTGGCGCAGACAAGATGTACCAAGATGTTAAAGCGCTGTATTGGTGGCCCAATCTGAAGGGCGCCGTCGCGACGTATGTCAGTAAGTGCCTGACGTGTTCGAAGGTGAAGGCTGAATACCAGAAGCCGTCAGGGTTGCTTCAACAGCCAGAAATTCCCATGTGGAAGTGGGAACAAATCTCTATGGACTTCATTACCAAACTGCCGAGGACACCTGGGGGTTACGACACAATCTGGGTTATTGTAGATCGGCTAACTAAGTCAGCGCACTTCCTGCCGATCAAGGAAACCGATAAGATGGAAAAGTTAGCCCGATTGTATATTCGAGAAGTAGTTTCAAAACATGGAGTCCCAGTGTCCATCATTTCTGATAGAGATAGTCGGTTCACATCAAGGTTTTGGAGATCGTTACAAGGGGCTTTAGGTACTCGTCTTGACATGAGTACGGCTTACCATCCCCAAACGGATGGGCAAAGCGAGCGAACAATCCAGACATTGGAAGATATGCTGCGCGCGTGCGCAATCGATTTCGGTGGTAGCTGGGATACTCATCTCCCATTGGTTGAATTTTCTTACAACAACAGTTATCACACAAGCATCAAGGCTGCGCCGTTTGAAGCTTTGTATGGGCGCAAGTGTAGATCCCCACTGTGCTGGGCTGAAGTGGGTGACAAACAAATGACTGGTCCAGAATTGATCCAAGAAACAACAGACAAGATTTTTCAGATACAGGATCGCCTTAAGACAGCGCGCGACAGACAGAAGAGCTACGCAGATGTGCGAAGGAAACCGTTGGAGTTTCAAGTAGGGGATAGAGTACTTTTGAAAGTCTCTCCATGGAAAGGAGTCCCCCGTTTCGGCAAGCGAGGAAAGTTGAATCCGCGCTATATTGGACCATTTGAGATCCTGGAAAGGATCGGTCCGGTTGCTTATAAACTCCGTTTACCCGCCGAACTCAGTGGAGTTCATGATACGTTTCATGTGTCCAACCTCAAAAAGTGTTTATCTGACGAAACGTTGATTTTACCGTTGGAAGAGATTCACATCGACAAACAACTGCATTTCGTAGAAGAACCTATAGCAGTAACCGATTGGAAAGAACAAAAGTTACGCAGAAGCAGAATCAAGTTAGTAAAGGTTCAATGGAACTCAAGGCGTGGGCCTGAATTCACTTGGGAAAGAGAAGATCAAATGCGCCAGAAATACCCACACCTCTTTCAGAGCATGGCTTCTGCCAGCAACGTCTCCTAAATTTCGGGACGAAATTCTCTTAACAGGGGGAGAATGTGACACCCGGTAAATTCCCAATCCCTTAAACCAAGTAATCAACCTAATTAATAGGTAATTATGTTATATGCGCCCTGCGCGAGCGCGCCATATTAGAATCAGCGCGTGCATTTGTTATGTGCGCCCTGCGCGAGCGCGCTATGTTAGAGTCAGCGCGGGCACGTTATGTGCGCCCTGCGCGAGCGCGCGATGTAAGAACCAGCGTGGGCATATGTTATATGCGCCATGCGCGAATGTTTTGGACTTTATGTTTTCATGTAACTTAACTTTATGTTGTCTAATGGGTTGCCCGTCCCGCATGATGCTAAGGCGGGTGCATCCCAAATCGTTTATGCGCGTGCGGAAGGGGAACTAACCTCCCCGCATGGCGGGAACATTGAGAGTTAGTTTGTCTGAAGCTCCAAGATGGAATTGACTTCAACATAACTGATCACTATGTTGAAATACCAAGGCCACCTGGAGAATCTACAAATGAAACTCAATGTCCCTGACTGCGAGAAGGTTACGTACCTACCCGCAGCAAAGAAATGTCCTTCACGCAGAAAGCTATGCGCACAAAGTTATACGCGCAGAACACTTAGCCTAATCTCCAGATATGAGGGGATTATTCCAGCCCAAAAAGGAAACAGTTGCGTGTTTCAGAGATTTCTACTTTTTAACTGTACACTGACAAAAGCACCTGAAAAAGCATACTGTAACATGAAAAGTTAACTGTCAGCCACCCTACTCCCACCAACCACAGACCTGCATGTCCTGTCCAAATCAAATCAAAATCTTTTATCCACTCCTCCACTTTTAAATAAATAATAATAATTTCCATACTTTATCATCATTACACCTAGATATGAAAAGATTACAATCCCCTAAAGCAAGGGATTGTGTTCCCTTGAGTTTGCCTATAAATATGTAACCTAAATTATCACCCAAAACACACTTCAAACTACTCTCTTAAGAACTGCAAACTTGCACTAATCATCTCCCAAGCATCCGTTGTTTTCATTTCTGATCCTGTTACTCGACCTTCAATTCCGAGGCCAACACCAAGAAAACCCGAATCTCGATTAATCCCTTAACAAGAACCACAGGTGAGTCTCACAGCCCCTATTTTCACTGTTTTCACTGTTTTTAAACTGTTTTCGGGGCGAGGGACACGTACTTAAATTACGATTTATCATGGTATACTTACAAGTTATGCAAACGATTGTGTTTAAATTATGTTCCATGATGAGCAATGCAAACGGTTATCTATGGTTTACGATGTATGTGCGCCAGAATTCGAGTAAGTGATCACTTTACCATTGGAACTCGAAGGGTAGGGACTGCTGGTTTGATCCACCCACTTGTAGGGGTCGCACCTCTTTGCATGGACGAGTGCCTAGTATGGTCATGGGGCAGTACTATGGGTTTGAGCCCGCTCGTAGGGGTCGCACCTCTTTGCATGGACGAGCGCCTTGTTTTCCGGCACAACGTCCGCGCGTAACCCGCGGGACGGTATTATTGATTAGCTCGTAGGGGCAACGCCTCTTTGCATAGACGAGCACGGTTTTTCAGAAATGTCCACGCGCAACCTGCGGGACGGTATTACATTATTTTAGCTCGTAGTAGCAGCGCCACTTTGCATGGACGAGTACGTTTTCCAGAAACGTTCGCGCGTAACCCGCGGAACGGTTCTATCAGTAATATGTTGTCAGATCTATGTTTTCATACGGTTTATCAAGCATATGTTTAGACATGAAATCAGAAATGTGTTTCAATATGATTTTCGCCAAGACTATGACGCGATACGATTTATCAAGTTACTAAAACTTGTGAACTCACTCAGTTTATACTGATTCAAATGTTTTACGTGTCTTTCAGGAGATAACTAGGTAGCGCATGGAGTCACACTTAGAGCACCTCACGCTGAACATCTAAAACTAGCTTTTTGGAAGATTTTAGTTCTATCCCTTCGATGCGCGTGGTTGTTCCCGCCGCGCAAGGGGATATGGCGTGGAAATCTTCAACAATTTTTATACTTGGATGTTTTTATGTAATTTTTAAACAATGTAATGTATTTGTATTAAACATTTCACGCGCAATGAAAATCTTACTTTGAATGTTTGCAATGGCCCGTGCTTAAGTATCAATCCCCACTCGCGCGCGCCCGGCTGTTTCCGCCGTTCAGGGCCGGGTGTGACAGATTGGTATCAGAGCACTGGTTATAGCGAACTAGGAAAAGAAGTTTTAACCTAGACTATAACCGTTGGGGAATCGCATGAAGTATTTTTCAAATAAAATATTTTCAAAAGAAACTATACACACACTTAGGAACACGGGTCACACAGTGTCTAGTGAGTAAAGATAAGAACATTATGTGCTCAGAGTACATGCGCTAAGTTTAATATATTTTCACTCTTTTAAAGCGAGAATGCCTCCAACTAGAGCCAAGGGAATTACCATGACACCTGAGGAACTCGCGGAAATAATCGCGCAAGCGATCGCAACACATGAGGCCAGCAAGGCCGAATCTAGTCAGGTTCGTCAGAACGAGACCCCAGAACCCGAATCAGGAGCCTTGGACAAAGGGTGCTCCTATAAGACATTTATGGCCTGTAGGCCTTGGCCATTCAAGGGTACCGAAGGAGCCATTGGGCTCTACAACTGGATTGACAAGATGGAGACAGTTCTCTCCATTAGCGGATGTAGTGAGAACCAGAAGGTCCTTTACGCGACCTGCATGTTCCAAGAAGCAGCTTCGTCTTGGTGGAAGCTTCAAGTGAAGACTTTGGGGCGAGAAGTTGCTCTTCACAAGACCTGGGAGGAGCTGAAGGAAATGTTGATAAGAAAGTTCTGCTCTCGCGCAGAAATTCAGAGTCTGCAACAGGAATTCTGGAACCACACCATGGTAGGAACGGATATCGACGCCTACAACAACCGGTTCAACGAGCTTTGCCAATTGGTGCCAGACATGGCAAACACGGAGGAAAAGAAGATCGAGAGGTATATCTTTGGGTTACCTCCTGTTGTTAGGGTTCCGCTCAACGCCGCAGCGCCTCCAACCTTTGATGAGGCGGTAGCGCGGGCCATCACCCTTACAAGGGATACGGTCCGTGCGGGTATGTTGACTACGCGCGGAAACGAGCAGCGAACCTCTGACTCCAAGAGGAAATGGAACTCTCACCACCGAGGGTCCGACTCCAAGCAGCCACCGTTCAAGAAGCAGGAGAGCGCAAGGGTTTACGCGATCCAAGCCGCGGAGCCATCAAGGAAAGGATACAGCGGGCCTCGCCCATGGTGCAGCAAATGCAAGTATCACCACGAGGGTGAATGCGCAAGAATCGAATGCGCCAAATGTGGCAGACCAGGGCACAAGGCGATGAATTGCCGTATCAGAGAAGCTGGAGCGAGCGACAACTGCTACGCATGCGGGAAGCCAGGGCATTTCAGTCGGGATTGCCCGCAAAAGGGAAACCAAGCTCGCGGGAGAGCTTTTGTGATCGGCGCAGGCGAAGCTAAAGAAGAGCCGAATGTGGTAACCGGTACGTTTTTGCTTAACGGCCATTTTGCATCTGTCTTATTTGATACTGGCGCTGACCTAAGTTTTATATCCGCCGAGTTTAAAGACTCCCTAGGCCTAGCAACCAGTAGGCTAGACACACCTTATACTATAGAACTAGCCAATGGTAGGCAGTTATGCGCGAACGAAAGAACTGAACAATGTGTAATAGTCATGGGAGGTCACGGGTTCAATATTAACTTGTTGCCAATAGACTTGGGAAGTTTTGACATTGTGGTAGGTATGGATTGGTTAGTCGAGAACCACGCACAATAGGAACATCTTTCATTTCTTTCGTCTCGGCCGTAGCGTTGACAACGTACGCCAGGTAGGCACAACACCCTCGCCTTAGCAAACCCTCGGCTTTCATCATCGAAATTACATTAAGCCCAGAACTTTCCTTATCACCATAGACCGTTACCGCGCTACCATCCAATGACTTTAACCTTATAATCCTACTCTTACATACTATCTGAGCCTCAAACTCAGACAACCAATCCATACCCAAAACCACATCGAACCCTCCCAAGGTCATAACGTACAAGGTAACAGGGAACTCATGTCCCTCCAATTCTATCCTACAGTCCTTAACCATTTTCATTATTTTAACCGAAGTGTCACTAGCGGTTTCTACTATAAGGGTCTCAGACACTCGGCAACATTTCATTTTAGCTAGTTTACTAAATGGTGTGGCTACGAAACTTTTGTTTGCGCCCGAATCAAATAATACAGAAGCGGAAACACCGTTCACTAGAAACGTACCTGTGACAACATCCGGAATCTGCTTGGCTTGTTCTTGGGTCAACATGTAGGCTCTAGTTCTTGGCCTAGCTTGATCGGCATCCTTCCTTCTACTACCTCCAGCTTCACTCTCGGTACACTCCCTAGCAAAATGACCCGTCTTACCACACTTGTAGCATGCAGGCTTAGAACTGCACTCATGAGCATAATGACCTGCCTTCCCACACTTGTAGCAAACATTCGACCCAAATTTACATTCTCCGGCATGTATCTTTCCACACTTATGACATGTATCCGAACCCCTTCCCCACCTACACTCACCACTGTGCGCCTTGCCACAAGTCTTGCACGACCTGTTCTCCCAAACTCTCGGCTGCTTGCTCTTAGGGTTCCACATCTGGGTACCGGGTCGTTTAGCAGGAGCGACCCCTTTCCTCTCTTTCTTCTCATCTCCCACCACCACATCATCCGCAACCAAGTCTGCGTTGACCATTTCTGCGAGTTCGACAGCAGAATCGAAGGTAGTAGGTTTACTTGTTCTGACTAACATGCAAACTCTCTGTGGTAATCCCCTCACATAACACTTGATCCTTTTAGCCTCAGTGTTGATCATATCGGGCACCAACCTAGACATTCGATTGAACTCGGTGGTGTACTCACGATGCGTCATTGTCCCAGCTCTCAAATTTAGGAACTTCATCTCCGCCCTTTCAACCTCGGCGTCAGCACAAAACTTCTTCATTACTAACTCCTTCAGGTCGTCCCACTTCATTTCTTTGATCTCTTCACGGGTCTTCCTCTGCTCCACACTCTCCCACCAATACATAGCCTCATCTACAAATGACTGAGGAGCATAACCCACAGCTTGGTCGGGACGGCATTCGCTAATGCGGATAACCTTGTCCATAGCGGTTATCCATTGGAGAGTAGCGATTGCGTCTCCCAACCCGGTCAGCTTTGGCGGGTCACAACCTTTGAAGGACTTATAGTTGCAACCGCCTCGGCCCCTCTTCCTATCATCATCTTTCACAGACCTATCCCCACTCGAGGCCTCTCTTTCACCTTCCCCATTCTTTCTACCATCACCACCCGCCCCTTCAGCAGTTCGCTCACGGCTTCCAGCAGATCCTTCGGGATTCAGGTTCTTCACAGCAGCAACTACAGCCTGAACGATGGCTGCTTGAACTGCGGGGCTAAGTTGAACTTCTTCGTTGTTGTTCTGGTCTCCTTCAGCTGCGCTTCCTTCAACTTCGGTGTTGGAAGCGGTCTCAACCGAATGTTGCTGGACACGACGAGGCCTGCCGCGTCGTCCAGTGCGACCTCCAGCTCCAACAATGTCTCCGACTCCAGCCATCGTATTCTAAAAGGGAAAACACAAACATCATCATTCAAGGAACTATTTAGTACAAGGATAGCAAGGCTAACAGGTAATAACAGTGGCCAGCTGTGACTAGCTGATCACATTGCTTTCCGTGTCCTATACACTTCCCTTTATGCGTCTATTTGTGCTGGTTCTACTTAAGCAATTAGTCAAATCAACAATCAATTATTCCTATCCCTTTTGTTCACATATATTTTCTTTCTCATTAACATATATCATTTAATCATACAATTTACCTTCACTAATCTTGCTTGAGCGACACATGGCATTCTTGGACTGGCATCTTCTTTCATTTCTTACTTATATCCCATACTCTGTTCGAGTCTAAGCATGTAGGATGCTTAAATCTCTCGAACTTTGCTCTGATACCAACTTGTAAGGCCCCGTTACCGGTAACCCTACTTTCGTGTTGGATTTACTCATAAACACAGTTCTAAATATCAGAGTTAATTAAAACATTTACGCGGAATATAAAACTTTCATAAAACTTTACATAATTCATAACTTGTCTCAAAACATTTATTGTCTTTCACATTAAAGCATTAAAATTAACACATCATAGGTCTTCAGATGCCAGATTCTTGTTCAGTGCCATGTGTCTCCTCAAGCGAGCTGCCTCATCTTACTCACCTGCGTGCATATTAAAAGTCAGCTACGCTGAGTGAGTTCTAGATAATCACATAATCATACCATTCACATAACATTATATTCTTTCATTCATACTTTCATACTTTCATACTTTCTTACATTCATACTTTCTTACTTTCATACTTTCTTACTTTCTTTTGTATTAACTTACTTTCATATCTTATGTTATAAAGAGCATTACGCCCTACATTCCTCGAGTATTATTAGGGCTCGGTACCCTCTTTCCTCGAGTATTATTAGGGCTCGGTACCCTCTTTCCTCGAGTATTATTAGGGCTCGGTACCCTCTTTCCTCAAGTATTATTAGGGCTCGGTACCCTTCTTCCTCGAATATTAGTAGGGTTCGGTTCCCTAGTTCTCGAATATTAGTAGGGTTCGATTCCCTCTTCGTTACCATACAACCATACATCATACCTCGAGTATTATTAGGGCTCGGTACCCTTTTCGTAACCATACAACCATACATTATCATTTCCTTCTTCTATTATCTCTATCATGTTCATACACATAAACATACATAACATACTTAACTTATACATAGCGTTACAACCTGACAGTACGTGCAATATCCGAAGATCGTTCACGTACCATCAAGCAATCATTCATACATTTCACATTATCCACATAAGGCATACACTTATCTCTTAGGATAAGTGTATTAACAAACATGTTGAGTATGCACACAGCCCCGAAAACATAACACATAAATGGGGCTAGAAACTCACCTGAACACGGTTACGTTCTCCGTTGATCGTAATCCCTTTCTTCAGTTGTGCACGGCTGACTGTATAACAAGTATACATATCAATTTAACTATCACTACTTATAACATCTTTCTAGTCTTAATTACTACCCACAACGAACGGGGGTCCGGGGGCAGCGCCCCTGGCAGCGGGGTCTAGGGGCGGCAGCCCCTAGCAGGGTCCAAGGGGCAGAGCCCCTGGCTGGGGTCGAGCTGCCAGGTCAGCTTGGAAAAATTTTATTTCCATTAACTGTCTTAACACATTTTTCATTAGATTTTAAATTTATTTTCTAAACGAACTTGGCTTTAGGCGAAGTTAAACCTCAGGCGAACTTGGCTTTAGGCGAAGTTAAACCTCAGGCGAACTTGGCTTTAGGCGAAGTTAAACCTCAGGCGAACTTAGCTTTAGGCGAAGTTAAACCTCAGGCGAACTTAGCTTTAGGCGAAGTTAAACCTCAGGCGAACTTATCATCAGGCGAACTTAAACCTCAGGCGAACTTGTCATCAGGCGAACTTAGCTTGCAGGCGAAGTTCATCAGGCGAACTTAGCTTGCAGGCGAAGTTCATCGCTTGAAGGCGAAGTTGCCCAGATGAAGGCGAAGTTGCCCAGATGTCCGCTGTTTCGGTTTCTGATCAACATTTCGGGCGATTTTAACACCCTTGTTAAGGTTCAATACCACCCACTACACTTCCCGACCATTTTCGGTCGTTTATACACTAAAAGCTCGGATCTTTAAACTTCCAAGATCAAGAATCATACCTTTTGAGCTTGTTTGGATCTCGTTTATCTTGGTATCACCACTAATCTTTCTCTCTTACCCGGACCTCGCTCGATCCTTCCTTCTTTCTCGGCCCGGCCGGTGGCGGTTTTGGGTGTGCTTGGTGTGTGTGTATGTGTGTGTTTAGGAGAGTGGGGGAAAATGAAGATATTTTGGGATTTTGGGGGTATTTATATCCCTGAAATCCCATTCTCATTTAACCCATCTCAATTAATCCAAGTCCAAGACCCGCTCCTTCCCCGACATTAATCAATTACGCGAAATCACTAAACATAACTTCCTTTATTCATCATTAAAATTTTAGGATGTTACATTTATAAATACAGGTGTTAAATTATAAGAATGGTATATACCAATCACTTTCAAATAGGGATCCCTTTGGGTTTTTTTTATTAAGGATTGCTTCGAGTTTTTGTGGAACTTATATCTGATTGTTACGGGTTAATAGTTGGTAAATAAATCGTTTGATATTTGGCTCAAATTTGTTACTGGTAAAAATGGGTAATTTGAATATTTTTAAAATTTGAGAATAAAAATAGATTTTTCGTCAAACTTGTTATGGGTTCAAACTTTTGACATAAATTAAAGTTAGAATTTTAAATATGATTGATGTTTCAAATTTATTTTTAATGACATTTTTGGAAATAGTCAAATGATTCAGGATTTGCATATTAAGTACTTTTCCCATGACTATTAAACTTTAAGAAGAAATGACAAACACTTCTGACATGCCACCTCCAAGCTTGTTAATGCTTCAAACTTTAATCAAATTAGAAACATTTGTGTCAACATTGACTTATTTCCTTGAAAAGTGATCAGAATGTTGTACGTGAAACACGTCGTACAAAATTATGCTCAAGTGAAGCAAAACATTTACAAAATTGAACTGGTTAACTTATCATTTTGTCAATTGGCAAAGTGGGGAATCTCCTCAAACTTTTCAAAATCTTTTTCATGGTGTAGCTCAAAATTATTATTATATGAGAAGTATTCTCCGAAATTGGTTTAAAACCAAATTTCTTTCAATCTTATCTTAATTTGTCACACCCTCATCTTAGGCCTAGGAGTGCGACCCAATAGTTGGTACCACAAGTGTAAATAAATCAGATTTACGTTAATTTAGCGGAAGTCTTAGAAAACTTGTGGATTTAAGTTGTAAATATTTACATAGACAAAAGTTGGGATTTTTAAAAGGTTCCCAAACTTAAGTACAAAGATTACTTGTTTTTACATTACAAAACCACCATCATTATATATTAAAGTTTGAACAAAAGATCCGAGCCATCAGATTTAAACATAGCACTTCGATGCTTCCAAGCGCTACTCTTGTTCACCTACAAAATGTAAGAAAATACGTCAGCAACGAATGCTGGTGAACACGCTGACGCAAAAATATTTTCTTTTACTTTATTACCCCTCGAGACTACGCCTGCCTCGGCCCAACGTGGCTTAGGAATAACTAAGTCAAATAACACATTATAAACTCGAGCCTCTACTCTAGGTCACCTCAGCAAACACCGCAGCGTTCGACTTAGTTAAGTACCCGTAAATATACACAACGGTCGTACTCCCTGCAGGAGAGCGTCCTACGACCAAGGGTGGTGCGATGTGCCCATTCATCGCGTAGTACCACCTATGTAAGGATCCATACATACGTATACCACAGCCTGAGGGCTAGGTTTATACCCTTATTTATAACGGTTTTAGGAACACATAGTTCCTTGTAAACAATTTCATATAACACGTTTGACTTATTTGGAAACAAGTTTATAAAAGTTTGGGGGCGTATTCATCTTTTCTCTTTAGGATCGGCTTCACTCACCGTCCAAGGGTCTTTCCCTTCTTTATCTCGCCCTATAGTACGAGTATAAATATTTGTTAGTCGGATACACGATCCGGCTTAAGACCTTTAGTCTTATTTTATATCTCAACCTCGATGAACCTTTAGTTCATTTTCTTTTACTTGAAAACCTTTAGTTTAAAAGTAAATTATAAACCTTTAGTTTATATTAAAAACCCGACGTTTCTTCTTCTCCAAGAAACATATTCTTTTTCTTTTATTATTTAAGAATACTCATTATTCATTAAATAATATTTTCAAGAAACGTGCTGTTACTAGATAATTGTTATGTTTTGACCCAAATTGCCCTTGCGGGGAATATTTGCTAAATGTGTACACCATTAACACTTGACACGTAAATAGTTGTTCACACACGTAACGTATCACAAATGTGCTTGTTAAGTCACACACGAGTCGCAAACGAAACACGAAACGTATTTTGTGCATAGGTATTATGTGCCGAGTCTAGAGACTCGATAATAGTTCCGACTCTTAGAAAATCTCCTTGTTGTTATAGAACGCTAGTGAGAGTTTTCTGCGACGCGCATCACTTGGGTGACTTGTTTTTGGGAATTCTTCGCAAACAGTGAGTTTCACTTTCCCCTTTTAAACTCTTTAAACGCTTTTCACTTGGGGGAGATAACATACTCCGAAAACGCTTTTAGATTTTGTTAGTAGATTATATATCACTTGTAAAGGCTAAGTGGCAAACGAAACAATTGAAGTCCTACACATCGAACAGTTTAGTATTGGAAAATAGCGAGTCACTGTTGAGTAGTACTACTGGGTTTGACAAACCCCACCCAACGCTAAGCTCGACTGGAGGTCGAGTGGGTGTAATTTTGGCTAACACATTACCATGGTCGGGATAGACCTGGTGGCAAGGCACATGATAAACAGTCAGCTTCGGTGTCGAACACTTAGTAATACTTGTTGTATAGGCTAGCTACCTATCGATATATAATTGATTTAATACTATCTGGTAAACGCAAAACGCTAAACGCAAAACGCTAAACGCTTTATTTTACATAAACTTGTGAACTCACCAACCTCGTGTTGACCCTTTTAGTATGTTATTCTCAGGTAGCCGAGGCTGGCGCGCGGTATAGGAGCATGCATTGTTTTGAACACTATTGATTATGCAAACTTGTTTTAAACTGTTACTACGTGGGTTTTTAAGTCGTCCTGTGTGGCGCAACACTTGGTGTATGTTTTTACGCTTCCGCACTTATTTTCACTTAATGTTTTTATGGTTTGATTATAACTAATGATTCCGATCCTGTTAGTTCACACCCTCTGACGGTAAAACTCCGTTAGTGGATTTTGAGGGTGTGACAAAACTTTCGTAGGGAATCATTACCCTCATTTTAGGCTTGCGGGACGGCCCTTCGTCATTGTTGGGTTGCAAGTTAACTTCATTCATGGTAGAGCTTCCAGTAAGCCATCTCCGTGGGTCAGAGTGGCACTGTATCCAGTCGGAGGATGGGGTTCGTGGTTCTTCCTTTATGGGTCGGTTTGAAAGGAAGGCATAGGATGAGTGTGCATTTGGGAAATATCCAGTGGGGTAGTGCTGCGGCTCTTGTGATGGTTGATAAGTGGGAATCACCGAGTGATGATACGTCGGTATTTCAGAGGGTTGATACATCGGTATGGTTGGTGGGTGATAGCTTGAGTGTCATGGTGGTTCGTTTCTTGGTGGACTATCGGGAAAGTCTATTGGGTAGTGTCTACTTCCGAGGTAGTACACAGGTTTGGTCAAATCGTGTTCCACATCTTGGTCAAAATACGGGGTAGGGTTCAGCGATTCCTGCTTCCTTGGCTTTACGTACATAGTTTTCCATCCAATTTTTGAATGACATCTACATTATGAGTGGTTTAGAATGTGGAGGGAAAGAAAAGGTTACCAACCTATCTTATCCCTAAAACAAATAATCAATTATTTCCTATACTTGGATCGAAGCTTGGGTATTGTTTTATGATACACAATTCGCTAAGATCGATGGCTCTGATACCAACCTGTCACACCCCCATCTTAGGCCTAGGAGTGCGACCCAATAGTTGATACCACAAGTGTAAATAAATCAGAGTTACGTTAATTTAGCGGAAGTCTTAGAAAACTTGTGGATTTAAGTTGTAAATATTTATATAGACAAAAGTTGGGATTTTTAAAAGGTTCCCAAACTTAAGTACAAAGATTACTTGTTTTTACATTACAAAACCACCATCATTATATATTAAAGTTTGAACAAAAGATCCGAGCCATCGGATTTAAACATAGCACTTCGATGCTTCCAAGCGCTACTTTTGTTCACCTGCAAAATGTAAGAAAATATGTCAGCAACGAATGCTGGTGAACACGCTGACGCAAAAATATTTTTCTTTTACTTTGTTACCCCTCGAGACTACGCCTGCCTCGACCCAACGTGGCTTAGGAATAACTAAGTCAAATAACACATTATAAACTCGAGCCTCTACTCTAGGTCACCTCAGCAAACACCGCAGCGTTCGACTTAGTTAAGTACCCGTAAATATACACAACGGTCGTACTCCCTGCAGGAGAGCGTCCTACGACCAAGGGTGGTGCGATGTGCCCATTCATCGCGTAGTACCACCTATGTAAGGATCCATACATACGTATACCACAGCCTGAGGGCTAGGTTTATACCCTTATTTATAACGGTTTTAGGAACACATAGTTCCTTGTAAACAATTTCATATAACACGTTTGACTTATTTGGAAACAAGTTTATAAAAGTTTGGGGGCGTATTCATCTTTTCTCTTTAGGATCGGCTTCACTCACCGTCCAAGGGTCTTTCCCTTCTTTATCTCGCCCTATAGTACGAGTATAAATATTTGTTAGTCGGATACACGATCCGGCTTAAGACCTTTAGTCTTATTTTATATCTCAACCTCGATGAACCTTTAGTTCATTTTCTTTTACTTGAAAACCTTTAGTTTAAAAGTAAATTATAAACCTTTAGTTTATATTAAAAACCCGACGTTTCTTCTTCTCCAAGAAACATATTCTTTTTCTTTTATTATTTAAGAATACTCATTATTCATTAAATAATATTTTCATAACAAAGAGAATACATATATACTTACACACATATATACGTAATCATATCCAATATCTTATCTTTCATTCATTTCTTTGTTATGTTTATTTCTCTTTTATCTAGGTATCGAGTATAACATCGACTTAAGGCTTAAGCATTTAATATAATATTATATTATATTCAATTGACATTACGCCTAACCTTATTGGCGTATTGGAAACCCTATGAAATCGAGCAGCACTCCGACGCCGCTTTACTTCTTGATCAACTCTTTTCTCGACACGCAAATCGATGAACGCCAAACTTCAACACACGTTGGCACATACTTCGAGAACAAACACCATTCTTGGTATGTGGGTGGAGGGTGGCACGCACTTCGAGGAAACGTCGGTACACAAAACGAGGAAATCGGGGCACGTTTATCAAGGTGGATAGATGGTACGAATATCGAGGTGTAGAGAGATGTTAGATAGAGAAAGAGAGACTGAATTTGTGTGTGAAAATATGAAGATCCGAGGCTGCTATTTATAGGCAAAATCTTGGGTCCCATCGCGGTACGCGACCGCCTCCTGGGTACCCGTCGCGTACCGCGAGGTTGCCCAGGTTAATCACACAGTAGGTCTGCCACGTGTCGCCACGTGGCAGACGGTGTGCCACATGTTGACACGTGGCGGACGATGTGCCACGTGTTGCCACGTGTCAGGACACGTGGCGACCGGTGTGCCACGTGTGGACACGTGGTGAAAAGGTGTCAGACATGTCAGGCCACATCATCGCGGTACGCGATGACGTAGGCTCAACAGCGATCGTGTATCGCTGTTGACTTCATCTAGAAGCTTTGACCAAATCCCATCGCGGTACGCGATGAGCTTGTCTTTTGCCCGTCGCGTAGCGCGATGGGACAATAAACCAGAATTTTTATTTTAAACCCTTAACTTTGGAACTTGGCAAATTTAGTCCCTATACTTTGAAAAGTTTACTTTTTGAACTCAAAATTTTCACGATGTTACATAAATATATATAAACAAAAGCTCCCAAAATTCTCTCAAGCCACAAGATTGCATTATTTGTAAATGAAGGCTTCTCATGCATTTGACCCGAATTCACGGGTATGGGTCTCACCAAACCCATATATTTCTTAAACGAGTTATAACATCTCAGTAAATTAATAATTAATCTCACCAAATATTTGATATGAAAATCCTATAAAATAGGGATATACTCAAAATTAATATCTAATTTCCTTAAAAAATTATATATATTATTTATAATTAAAATACAATTTTATAGTAAAAAAAAAAGCGGGTCATGGGTCTCATCAAACCCAAATAGCTTTTAAACCGGGTTATAACATCTTATTTATTTATGAAACCCTTTATTATCAAATACTAAGTATATTATTAATTTTTGTACAATAAATAAAATTAAAATCCAAAATATATATAAATATTATAAACAAATAATGTAAAACAACCCCCGTAAGCCATCAAATTGCATTATGTGTAAATAGAGGTTTTTCATGATTTTGACCATAATTCACAAGTACGGGTCTCACCAAACCCATACATTTCTTAAACGAGTTATAACATATCATTAAATTTAAAAATAATCTCATCAAATATTTGATATGAAAATCCTTAAAATAGGGATATATTAAAAAAACGGATCATGGTTCTCATCAAACCCAAATAGCTTTTAAATCGGGTTATCACATCTCATTTATTTGTAAAACTCTTTCATCATCAAATACTAAGTATATTATTAACTTCTGTATAATAAATAAAATTAAAATTCAATAAATATATAAATATTATATACAAATAATGTAAATCACCCTCGTAATACGGGGGATAAAAGCTAGTTATACATATTTGATACTGATAATAAGTTTTCAATTGATTGAGTAATCTTGAGTATGTTTTTGCATGCATGTTATTTTTTACTAAGTTCATTTATATTTTTTGAAAAAATTATTTTGTGATATGAATAAAAACAATTTATGCATATATGATTATATGTAATACATTTTTTATATACATTATGTATTTCTTTATTGTAACTTAGTTATTTAGATTATCATGTGTGTTACACGGGCTTTAAAACTAGTTATATAATATAGAAAAATATATAAATTGAAAATCAAAAAATTTGAGTGGTCAACCATTCCTCTCACCACTGTTGCGTGTACAATGAGCCAGGGAAAAAAAGACGGTGTTCATCGCGTTTTGAAGCTTGTTTTGGACTTCACGATGAGCCAATACGCGTGGTCACATATAGCTTGAAGAAGAAGACGGCAAACAATATTAAGTCGTTTGTTAAAGTGATTTGAATGGACTACTAAACTTTTAAAATGTTTTTTTTATGTTCTATACTAGGCTTTTCTCACCGGGGTTTCTCCTTTAGAGAATAAGAATTGTAAATAGTGGGGAAAAAGAATACCCTTGTATGAAAAAAATTTAAAAAACTCAACTATTCTAATCAAATTGATAACATAAATTATATATTTATCATCACTTGTTGTAGTTAAAAGATAACTTTAGGTTTCATATTATGTAAGTTACCCATGAATTTGAGGCACCAAACAAAATGTGGACGCCATGTATTCCAAACGTCTTTCAAAATAGTGTCCATTTTTCTAAAATGATGGTAGGGTGTTCAAATCTTTATAAGTGTAAGGTTATGAGGATTTTAGATGGAAATAAATTTTCTGTAAAAAAATGATAATAAGTTACTCCCTCTGTCTCATAACAAGTGTCATGGTTTGAAAAACACAAATTTTAAGAAACTTTGAATTATTGCACTTTTTGCTTAATAAATGACTATAATGCCCCTTACATATATAAAAAGACAAAATTTGAAAGGTTTCAATGATTGTATTTGTGTAAGGGTAAACTTGGAAATTAGTTAATAAATTTGGACAAACTAAAATGGAAATGTAGACACTTTCAAAGGGACGGAGGGAGTAGTAAGTTTAATAAAATGTTAAATATTTTCATTTATTTTTTACTTATTTACATTATGTAAATAGTTTGAAGAAGACGACGGCAAACAATAATAAAGTTGTTTGTTAGAGGTAAAGTAATTTGACAGGACTATTAAACTTTTAAAAGGTTTTTTATGTTCTCTACTAGGCTTTTCTCATTAAGGCTTTCTCCATTAAACAATTATAAGAGGTTCTCTTACACAGGGACATAATTTTGTGTTGCTTGGACATATGATCTTATTCTTTTGGAGGAAAAGGGTAGATGATAGTTTTATGAAAAGTTAATAGAACATTTAATATTGGTATAAAGAGAACCAAAAGTCCTATGACCTAGTGAAAAATACTGAAAACTTAAAAGTGGAAGGTTAATTCAAAAGTTCGGAGCAAATCAACAACAGAGGCGAGAATGGGGCGACAAAGGGGGAGCACACCACCCCTGGGCGATATGTGGGAGAAAAGGTGCGGGAGGGGGGGAGGCTTATTGTCGCCCAGCATGTCCGTGTGATTTGTGTGTATATTATTATTATTATATACATGTGTGTGTGATAAATATATATATATATGTGTGTGTATTATATTACTATTTGTAGCCCCTACATCATTATATCATAAAAATAAATTCTCACCTTTGCTGACTGGGCGTCACACGGCACAAAACGCCCCAATTTATAGCCCCTCCGCTACGCATAGCCTTATTGGAGTAACTATTCATTTAATTAACTCAATAATATTATAAGTGGAAAAAACTATAAATTTTGTATCCATTAATTAAAGCAACTAGGTGTATAATGATGTGTCCGGTCTCGAAATAATGAAAAGGTGGGTATTGAATATGTACGATACTAATTCAGTATAGTACTGGTATTCCTTACATAACTTTCATCTTTATATGACATTGGTTATTGGTATCATACTGGTTCTGATATCAAAAGTAAGAATACCAAATTTCTAAAATGTAGGTACTGAATATTGTACCAAATTTATCGGCACGCCACGGGTGTTAGTACCCGTATCCGGTACCAAAGCTCATCCCTAGCGTAATTTGGTTGTGTGATGTCATTTAATCAGAAGAACTGAGTATACGATACAAAAAAAGTATATTAACACCAAATAGTTCATCAAGATAACTGAAAGAAAATAATGAATTACAATAATTAACTGATTTTATAGATGGGTGTATATAAGTTAATATATACTAACAGAATACTTAAAAATAAATTTATGCATACAAAAGATAAAATATAAGTTAGTCAAAACAGTACAAAGTTAAAATATAGCCTACAAGAAAGTGTGTCAATGCCACGTTAAAAGTATCATATCCTAATGATATGTATAATATTATTTAAATTTATATATTATAGTGTTTTGACCCTATCCACCTTTATGAGAAAAACTAGTTTTTTATTTGTTTTTAATATTTATTTAATTTTTAAAATTTTATCTTTTTATTGTATGAAAGTTAATAATATACTTATGGTTTGATAATAAATTGTTTCATAAATAAATGAGATGTTATAACCCGGTTTAAAAGCTATATGAGTTTGATGAGACCGAAGACCCGTTTTTTTTTTACTATAAAATCGGTTTTTTAATTATAAATTATATATATCATTTTTTAAACAAATCATATATTAATTTATAGTATATTCCTACTTTATAGGATTTTTATATCAAATATTTGATAAATTAGTTTTTAATTTAATGAGATGTTATAACCCGTTTAAGAAATATCTGGATTTGATAAGACCCATACCCGTGAATTCGGGTTAAATGCATGAGAAGTCTCCATTTAAAAATTAAGCAAATCTGATGACTCTAAAAAAAAGGGGAGCGAACACATCGCGACACGTATGATTTTTATGTTTTTCGTTTATATATATTATAGATAGTATTGTAAGCTAAAAGGTAAAAAACTAAAATCCCCTTGGGACCTGGCTATACAAGCAACACGATTTTGATTGGACCTTTTTTTTTAAATTTCTAAATGAGCTTTGCATCTATATCTTACAGGTGATAATTGTGTGTGGTTGAGCTGTTTAATCCGAACATAACATGTTTATTAAAACGTGTTAAACGGACTGAGAGTGATTATTAAGTTGTAAACATGTTACTTAGAACTGATTAGTTGGTTGTTAAAAAAATGGGTTAAACGAGTCATAAACAAGTTAATGGATCATGTTTAACTTTTTTTTAAAGGCCAATATAATAAAAATCGAAAAAGGGCGACTTGTAAGTTACAAGAGCCAATACAAACAAAGAGACAACAAGAATAAGAAGAAACGAGAAAAACAACCAACAATTACAAAGAAAAGTTAACAAAATTGAACATGCACCAGTCTTCTCAATTGACACTTGATCTTCGACTCCGATTCACGACCCATAAGAAAGAGGTTGCTTTGATATCCGTCGCCAACTTGTCCACTAATATTGGTATATTTTTGAATGTTTTGTCATTCCTCGTTCTCCAAATCAACTAACACGTCACCATATTGACAGCTTGTATTAACATGCATTCATCCTTTTTTTCCATTTGAGTTTCATCGGGTAATATTGTAGCTCCTTTACCGAATCAAAGTCAGGCAAGCCGGATAACTTAACCCAGCTATGGATAATTGACCATATTCGTTTGGCCACACGACAACGTAACATTAAATGTTACGATGATTCGGAGAATAACCCACAAAGAAAAAGGTCATCTCCCACGTTGATACCTCTAATTAATAATGCCTTTTTGTAGATAAACTATCAAGTATTAATCTCCATATGAAACAATTAACATTTAATTGGTACCAAGTTCAACCAGAATTTTGTCTAACGTATCAACCTATTTAACTAAACGGGTTAAACTTGAAATAGTTTAATATGCAATCGATGTCATGCGATAATTGCGAACTATATAATATTATTTTTGGTGTCTTAAAAGTTCAATGTATTTTAATGTCATGTAATAATTGCAAAC